>NC_065443.1:10219206-10522236 GCF_917563875.1 Diabrotica virgifera virgifera | reverse complement strand
AGTTCAATCGTTTGGGTCAATTCTTTAAACGTTAATTTCACTGCCTTTTCTTCAATGCATATGACTAAAAATTTGCAGACATATGCATTCGCGGGAACAATACAGGAATAGTAAAAAAAAATTTTATGTTTATTAATTGTTTAAATAAAAAAACGATTTTAACGGAAAATGCCTAAATTCATTTGTTTTTTACAATGAAGAAACTTGAAACTTTTACAGATTGTAGCTAATTATATGAACTATACATAATTTCACTTTTTACGTTAATTGTTTACGTTATGCTTCTTAAATAAACAATAAAGTTTCAAATTTTTTTCCGATCCCGACTACTTTTCATGTTTGTACATCATATGTTTTATACATATTTTAATAAACATGACGATATATTTTAATGTTTGAACAGTGTAAGACAAAAAAAGTAAAAAATAAAAAAATATGAAAAAAAAAATTTTAAGAAACGCTTTTCTTTAGTTACGAGTGACCAAAATTAAAAATGTTATAAAAAAATCAACCAAAAAGCAAAAAATAAAAAAAAAATAAAAATCTAGCACATTCGTTAAAGAAAACCGTGGGGCGAAAACCGTGTATTCAATGAAGACGCGCCACGCTTTTCTTTGACGAATGTGTTAAATTTTTTTTATTTTTTGCTTTTTAGTTGATTTTTTTATAATATTTATAATTTTGGTCACTCGTAACTAAAGAAAAGCGTTTCTTAAAAATTTTATTTTTATATTTTTTTATTTTAAATATAACGCGGTTAAAAATACAGAAGTCTCCTCCACATTAATTAAAAAGAACCATACACAAAATAAAACCGTAATTAAAACACATTTACAGGTCTTTTTTCGGTAATAAGAACATTTTTCGACCCGATTCGAGCGATAAAGAGGAACACCAGAAGAGGTGTCTCGACTGATTGATAATGTCCATAAAAGAATTGGTCATATCTCAATTTCTCCGTTCGGTGTCTCTTATTAGCGCTATCTCAGTCACCAGCACACAAATAACAACGACACTAAAAATTTCTAAGTGCCCCGACTTGTTTAGATAACAAACTCTGTACGCCTTCCATCATGTTCTTCTTCTCTTCACAGAGAAATTCCTACGAATCGGCGTTTTCGAACTGGGAAAAGTTGTGGCTTTGGCCACGAGCGTACAACAATACATTTAGTAAAGGAAATAAACAAAACAATAGGAATAACAAAATTTTTGTCAAGATTTCAATCATTTTTAAGATAATATTTCTTCTTATTTTTCTTCAAGTACCAGGTCCTTTCAGAACATTGGTTACCATCATAACTATGTTAATTTTATTCACTGCTACTCTAAGTAGCATGCTTGTATTAATTCCATACCAATCTCGCAAGTTCTTAACCATGAAGTTTTTCTTCGTCCTGGACTGCATTTGACTGCTGTTTTCCCTTGCATAATATTTTTTAGCAACCTATATTTGGGACCTTTCATTACATGTCCGAAATACTCCAGCTTTCTCTTCTTACTGATTTTTATAATCTCAATAGTCTTGCTGAGATGTTCTAGTATTGTGGAGCTTCGAATCTTCTACACCCAAGAAACCTCTCTAAAATTCTTCTATGACAGCACATTTCGAAAGTCTCAATACGATTTAGATCACTTTTATTCACAGTCCAAGACTCGACACCATAAAGAAAGATCGAGGACACGTAGCAGCAAAGTAGGCAGATCCGCAATGCCAATTTTAAGTATCTGTTACATAACACATTGAACTTCCTTCTAAAAGTAGCTCTGGCTTGCTCAATTCTGGATCTAATTTCACCGTGACTCTCTGCGTTACAATTTAACTGATATCCAAGGAAAACAATAATTTATTCAACTTGCTCAATTTTGGTACTATTTACAGACGGTTTTGTATTATGTTGTTTACGTATTACAAGTCTTTTGGTTTTCTGTATGTTTAGATCCAGACCTGTTTCCTTATAGCTCTAAGCGACACTGTCAAGTAATGTTTGCAGTTGCAGAAGTAATGTTATTGAATAGAAGCTAGGAGTACGGTGTCGTCGGCATACGTTTCAAAAGCAGGCTGACAAAAGACATCCCTGCCGTACTCCTCTTTTAATATTAAGAGTCTATGATCCAGACCGTCTACTAAAACTGATGTAGTTTAATCTGAATACAAGTTTGCAAATATGCAAAAGTCTCTGCCGTCCAAGCCAATGTATCTTAGAACTTAGATCAATAAAGAGTGCATAACACGATCAAATCCATTTTGGAAGTCAAGCCAACAACAGTACATGTCTACAGATATATTACGACATCTTTGAGCAAGTAAGTTCATCCAAAACCATGGCTATCTCGTTTCAAACCCGTTATGGAAACCAATTTGTGTGCCACAAAAAGTACTTATTCCTCGCATTTATTTTAGATATGACCGTTATCAATTATCACCTTTGCTGTTGTCTTCTAAGCTAGAGCTATGAACAATGAATAGGACCAACCGTTAGGTAGGTGTCCGGTGCTATTAGAAAATTGCTCCCTTTCAATACTAACTTACCGAAAATTCTAGTATTTTTTTTCTTCTTAGGGTGCCTGTCCATTCCGAACGTTGGCGATCATTCTGGCTATGAATGAGTTTGTTGGTTGCTACACGGAATAGTTGTGTTGAGGTCTTTCTATACCATGCTCTCAGGTTAGTAAGCCAGGATATTCTTCTTCATCCTGGGGCCCTTTTTCCTTCAATTTTACCTTGCAAAATGCATTGGAGTAGCTCGTATCTGCCTTGATTTCTCATTATATGTCTCAAGTACTGCAGCTTACTGCCCTTCACGATGTTGACAAAATCTGCGGTTGTGTTCATCCTCCGTAGTACTTCTTCATTGGTGACTTTGTCTGTCCATGGTATCTTCAGGATCCTTCTGTACAACCATAGCTCAAAAGCCTAAAGTTTCGATAGAGTTTTCGCCTTCAATGTCCACGGTTCTACTCGTTCTATAGAAGCAATGAGTACACGTAACATTGAAGGAGCCTTATTTCTGTTTCTAGGGTGAGGTGATGGCTCTTGAACGCAGAGCTCATAGTCAAGAATGCACTCTTTGCCTTTTCGATGCGACATTTAATTTCTTGAGTATTGTCCCACGACTCATTGATTATAGTTCCCAAACAGTTCTATTATGAGACACGTTCAATTCTCATTTGATTCACATACAGATTTGCTCCAGTTATGTTTTCCTTGCTGATGATCATTAGCTTGGTTTTGCTGGTGTTTATATCCAATCCATATTCTACTGGTTCTCCTTATTTTGTTCACTTAAGTTTTGCAGCCCTTATATGGTATTGGAAAACATTATTGTAAATATCATCTGCATACCGCAGGTTACTGCGCTTGACTCCATTTATTGAGATGGCTTTATCAATATCTTTTAGAGCCTCTTCAAAAATGTGCTCTGAGTACAGATTGAATATGAGCGGTGAAATTATGCACTCCTGTCTCACTTCCCTTAAGATTTTGACTTGATCTGTATATTCTCCATCAATTCGGAGAACTGCTGATTGATTCCAATACAGGTTAGCGATTATTTTTAGGTATCTTCCGTCAATCCCTGTCCTCTTCAGCACTTCCATCATTTGTAAACGCCTGAGTCTATCTGAGTATTTTTTAACTGCTGCTAAAGAAGCGGCAGATTAATAACCAAATGTTTTTCAATTTTTGGATGTCCCTAAAGCCTTTTCGGCGTACTACCACTGTACCCTTTTTGTCGTTTCGAATTCAAGCGATACAAATATAATGAGTATGATTAAGGTAATGAATCTTTTACTGCCTTCCATTTTTATTAGTTTTTTAAGTTTTAAATGCTTATCTCATGCACGCACCGATAGAAGCTACGAAGAACTAATACGTGATAGCGACAAAAGATACACGTAACGTTTTTGTCTGTTTTCGACACCTCTCAGGACAGAATAAAAATTTAAATATACTAAAACGAAATAATCTGTTTTATTTAACAGTAATGTGAAAGAATTAGATAGAATCTTTCTGGAACAACAAGGAAGAGTGTCAGCATGTATCAGAAGGGGAAGTATTTAATATATCTGAAGAGCAGAATAGAATCAATCTTCAGCTTCGTCAGAAAATACATGGAGAAATCATTAAATTACTAGAAGAAAACTATGTATAAACTCAAAAAATAAAATAAAAATCTTTTGGAAGGTTCTTCGTGAAGTTTATTCCCCTGACGGGGTGGACTCCTAAGTCCTGGACGGATTCGTCTGATTAGATAACGTTTCCTCTCATCGTGGTTTTTATTAATAGTGGATTTTATTCCTGCGTAAAGATGATAAATTCTGAGATTCTTCCCAAGTGAATTCCTAGCGTTGGGACCATTCTTCTGTCTTTTTTTCCTGCTGTGTATATTTCCGCATCGTCCGCGTAGGGCTGTATTAATTTGTTCTTACATCTGTTAGTAAGTCTGAAACAAAAATAATCTTTTTTTAAGCTATTCTTGTTTTTTTGGTTTCTGTTGAATCGAATTTTCGTGTCGCTGACCACTCTTGCTAATTAAAGGTCGCAGTATCTTCCTCTTCGGAAATCAAATTAGTTTTCTTCTATTATTCTTCTGTAGATGAATTTCTTCTTTTTTTCTAGGGATTTCAGTAGCGATATGGGCCTGTAGCCTTCTGATATTCTTCCGTTCTTACTTGGTTTTAGTAGAGGGATGATATTTTGCATGTGTCCAGTTGTTGGGAAACTAAAATATGAAGAGCGAAAAGATGTCTATAGGTACGAATTTTTCCACTTTTGTGGCAGTGTACAAAGGCAACATCTACTGTGGTAGCCATGAACGAAAACAAATTAACTATAGTTAAAAGTAAGTCCAGTTCAGCCTTTTCACAAGTCTTCCAGATGAATGGTAAACCTTAAAAAACGTATTAGAGACTGGTGAGAGACTGAAATTGGAATGAAATGGAACCGTCTATATATACTACAATAAAAAAATGTGTTCGATCATGATAATCTAAGTGGATAGCACCATTGTAGTGTCACTTAAGGGAAAAGGCGCAAAATGTCGCCTGTCAAAATTTTCAATATGTTTTAAATGTATTCATTTTTTTTTCGAATCCTGAGAAAACTAATAAGTATTTTAGAAAAATTTAAACGCACAATGAAAGATTACGTTATTACTGAGGGCCGAAAGTCCCTCATAATAAATAAAAAGTTTCTTTTGCATGAAATACTCCAGGGACTTTCGACCTTCAGTAATAATGTAATCTTTCATTCTCCGTTTAAATTTTTCAAAAATATTTATTATTTTCTCAGGATTGGAAAAAAATTAATACATTTAAAACACATTAAAAATTTTGAAAGGCGACATTTTGCGCTTTGCTCCTAAGTGGAAAAGTTTGTATAGAATTATTATGCGCGTCAGATTAGCATATGGGGAGAAACCTGGTATCCTGTAGATGTACCTCTACCATATATTGGCTCTAAACACAGACGAATTCGTTAAGGGAGGGGCCGAAAAAAAATCTATCCTTAGAAATACTCGAAATTGTCAGATTAAGATAAGGTAAGTTAAGTACCGGGTGACCCAATAAGAATGGCTCTCGGCCATATCTCAGGAACCGTTTATACTACAGCTTTGGGAAAAAAAATTTTATAACAAAAGTTGCCCCGAGAAAAGCCTGGAAATTATTTTCATAATTGTAAGTCCACCGCTAGAGGGCGTAATTGAATATCAAAAATTAAAAAATCGAAATTTTACAAAATTTGCCTAATGAAAGGGCACTGGAAATCCAATCATCGTATTCTTCATACAATTCTGTGCATATTTTATTTCACAAGTTTAAGTCTACCTGTGCAAATAAGAGTGGGGGTGAGTGGGAACCTGGTTATGAAAAAATCGCTGTAAGTCCGGTTCTGCTTAATCGATTTTTACAAATTTGGTCTTTTTGAAAACAGCTCTTTTTCGTGAATGTAATAGTTATAATTTGGAAACAGCCTATTACGTAATATGCCGGCTAGAAGGCGCTATTTATTTTTTTTTAGAAATCTAGTTTTCTTTGGAAAATATTAAATACAAGTATGTATTTTTTTCCTGTATTACAAAATTAGACCAAATTAACAACAGAACACCGGAAACCGCATGTCGATACCTTTTTTCTATCTCGAGATATCTTAAGAAACGTGTAAATATTAAACATAACTGTTGCTGTCGTATAAGTGGAAATATATAGAAGCACGTAGTGTGCTATGGAAAAAAACAAAGGAACATTGTCAAGATGTCACCGTATATAATGAAGCAAAACAACAAAAAGACAAATAACACTGTAAAATATAACAAAAAAAGAGTGTGTGTAATTTGTACGCGAGTAAGAAGTTATACTTCTATTATTATTATTTTAACGAAATAAATATATTTTAAACAGTTTAATTTTATTTTTATTTAAATATTACACTAATTTTAATACCTAAAATAATACCAAAAAAATAGCGTTAATATGTAAATTTTTATGAATTGTTGCCTCCGCGCATTTGCTTTTCTCTTGATGAATCGTAGAAAATGTAAAAACGTCAGATTTTCTACACAAATTTTTAATTTTTATTTAAATATATTTTAATATAAAGTATCCTATTCCCAACTAAGATAAATACGTAACTGTTATTGTCACCGGTAAACTAAGTTAAGGAAGTCAAAGTGGAAACAAGTAGTGTGCTATGGAAAAAATAGAACTATTAGAAGTATTAACTTCAAAAAGTCATCATGTGTCAAATTATGTGTCAAATCAGTAAAACATAAAAATTTTTTCATTGATGGTTTGTTGCGGTTTGTTTCTATTAAATTTTGTATAAAATTTATACAAAGTGAAATTCAAGATGATTCTTACAAACGAAGAAGCATTTGACATGATAGCCACATCCTTTGAATGCATAAGAAATGCAACTGTTGCGGCTAGAATATATGCAATGAAATATCCCCAAAGACGTCACCGCAGTAGTAGAGTTTTTCATATTTTGTTTTGATTTATTATATACAGTGACATCTGGAAAATGTTTCTTTGTTTTTTTCCATAGCACACTACTTGCTTCTATATATTTCCACTTATGACAGTAACAGTTATGTTTAAAATCTACACGTTTCTTAAGATATCTCGAGATAGAAAAAAAGGTATAGACATGCGGTTTTCGGTATTCTGTTGCTAATTTGGTCTAATTTTGTAATACAGGAAAAAAAAATACATACTTGTATTTAATATTTTCCAAAGAAAACTACATTTCTAAAAAGAAAATAAGTAGCGCCCCCTAGCCGGCATATTACGTAATAGGCTGTTTCCAAATGATAACTATTACATTGACGAAAAAGAGCTGTTTTCAACAAGACCAAGTTTGCAAAAATCGATTAAGCAGAACCGGACTTACAGCGATTTTTTCATAACAAGGTTCCCACTCACTCCCACCTCTTATTTGCACAGGTAGACTTAAACTTGTGAAATAAAATATGCGCAGAATTTTATAAAGAACACGATAATCGGATTTCCAGTGCCCATTCATTAGGCAAATTTTGTAAAATTTCGATTTTTAATTTTTGATATTCAATTACGCCCTCTAGCGGTGGACTTACAATTATGAAAATAATTTCCAGGCTTTTCTCGAGGCAACTTTTGTTATAAAAATTTTTTTCCCAAAGCTGTACTATAAACGGTTCCTGAGATATGGCCGAGCGCCATTCTTATTGGGACACCCGGTACATGCGAAACAGTGTATATTTCAAAAATTTGACGATTTGGGTAAGGAAATGGGTGAGTCACAAAGTCTCACAAGAAAAAAGCGAACATATCGCGAAATGAACTATATAATATCTAAAAAGTCAATATTTGTCAAAAATCTATCGAATCATACCAAACACGACTCCCCACGGAGAGGGGTGGGGGTAAATTTTAAATACGAATCCCGCAATATTTCGCGAAATGAACATCAGATCTAAAAACTGAAAAATACACTTTTTCAATATGTTTAAAAAATCTATCGAATGGCACCAAACACGACTCCCCACGGAGGTGTTACTTTAAAATTTTAAATAGGAGCCCCCATTTTTATTGAAGATTCGGAGTCCTTACGTAAAAGTAAGTATATTTTATTTGAAACATTTTTTCGAATTATGGATAAATGGCGCTATAATCGGAGAAAACGATTGTTGGAAATGGAAATTTAAGTTAAAAATGGAAAGTCAACACTAAAATGAAAAACTTTACTTAACTTTTTTTGGTTTTAGAACCTACTCTTCACAACCCAATAGGTCCCCAAAGCGCTCGAGTGACTGCACCATTAGCATACTTTCCTCCCCTACTATTATTGTTAGTCTTTGGTTTTTAGTAGACATGCCTCATGAGACCAAAAGAGGTGGAAATGGCGATAGTATTTTGGTGTTTTCCGATTTAAATATATATACTGAAAATAGTGCCCTTCGACATATAATTCCTTAAATACATCTAATCTATAGAAATCTTGCAGATTTATATTTTGCATATTTCGTTTATAGCAAAGAACAGAAAACGGGTAAATTAATAATGCAATGTTTTCATTAATTGTCACCAGAATAGATGCTTTAGCTGCCTGCCTTATCATGAAAATTGGAGTGTTGAAGTGTCCTGTATAAATCCAAAGTAATTTTCGCACATTCCGTTTGGTATTTTGGTAACTATTGCTGTTACTGTATTCCTTAATTCAACTGGTTCTATAAAATTCTTCGTTTGATAAACTGTCAAATACATAAAACTGATATAGTGTTTTTACATCGCTTTTACAAGAATCAATATATTCAATAGAAGGTTCAATAGACCAATTATAATATATCTCGAAAAAACCTTGATAAGTTCAAGAAATACATGAAAACAAAGTATCAAATAGTATAAAATAATGATTGTTTTGTTTTTCTAATTCTAATAGATTTGAAGAAAAAGCATCGCTCTAACGTAACTTATAGAAAGCACCACACCCCCTCGAGGTAAATTGTTTTTTAAAGCCACCATCAAAGAGTTAAAGAGTATGCCGAGAGTTGAGGTAGCAAAAGTGAAGACTGAAGACCAGCGATCGACGAAATCTGAAATCTTAATGACGTTCTGTAATAGTGGCATTCTTGAGTGCTGATGGTCGCGCAAAGTCGTGTTTTGTATCCGAATGAATCGTGACAATGAAGGTGCCAGATACTCTTCACTGATAAAACCGAAAACGTTTTCACTGAGGCCATTTATGCGATACGGATGGTCCTTCAGATGGCGTTTCAGAGCAGGATTCAGCAGAATTTAACACTACTAAATAATAGTGTAAAATCCTCAAAGAAAATGAGTTTCCTGTAGTCGGCTGTATAGCTTATATCACAAAAACTTTAGTGAAAAATAAATTTTTAAAAGTTAATTTTATTTAAAAAAATCCATTCGGATTACATCACAGAAAGTTTTCGAACTAAACAGTTCATCATCAGTGCATGCTGCTAACCTGCACTAAGTATAACTATTAAAAAAAACATGAATTTTAAATTTTGACCAAGGTTAAAAAATATACCTATGATGTTTATATTTCCAGGTTTTACATGATTGAGCTAACAAAATATAGGGGTGAACACTCTTTAAATGATAGAACGTTGTAGAAAATTTATATGTGTATATAAAATTATCTATAATGTACAATACAATTAACCAAGAAGTACAAAGATAAACTACATATTAGCCACTGAGATGGATTTTTGGAGAAGGTTGGCAAGAAGATCTAGGCTAGAACACATAAGAAACGATGCAATTAGATAACAAATAGAAAGAACAATCATAGATGACATCTAAACAACAGCTAATATGGTACGGGCACGTAGAACCGGAGAACGTAGAATGGAGAAAAGAGAACCCCAAAAAAAGAAAGTGTTAGAATGGAGCCCCACAGAAAACCGAAAACTGGAGAGACCAGCAACTACATGGATAAAGGGCATCTCAAAGGCGATTTTAGAACGAAATTTAAGAGAGGAAGACTGCCACAATAGAAAGGGATGGCGATTATTAACGGAAAAGCGTAGAACGCTGTCAAACCGATTTAAAGAGAAAACTTAAAATAGTTAACGCGGGACATATTACAACTACCTAATATAAGAAATACATAAAATCAAGGAACTGTTCTGATACTATTTCTAATCATAACGAATTAGATCAATAGACCAGGACTAATCTGTAAAAAAACGTCTATTTTTGGATGTGAGAGGTGGCATTCGGATTTTTGCAGATAAAGTTAGGTGACACCTTCACTAATAATAATTGACTTATGCAGAAATAAAATAAAGATAATTGAATTTTGTATGATATACGACTGGTCAAAAAATTCTTAAGGGCACCTAAAGTCCCATTAAACGACAATGTTGACATTATGTCACATAGCTCTGTAACCAAAGCACTTAGAGACCTCTATTTTGAAACTACATGCATTGTTTAGTCCCGCGTAGATTTTTGTAAAGTTAGAGTGAAAGAAACATTTATTTTAAAATTTTTTAAAATACTCTTACAAAAAAAAACCAGAAAAGTGTAGATTTTATTTTTTATTTTACTTGTTTTTGTATATTTTTCAATAAAACTTTACGCGGGACTAGATATTATCTATGTACAACTACTGTAAAAATTTGGACCTTATATCATTTAAGAATCCAGAGATATCTGACATCAAAAGTTAAAAACCTAGTATTCGGAAAATCGCAAAAACATGAAACACTCTAATAGGCTATGAAGCTACTGGTACACGGTAAGTTGAGTGCAGACGTTCAGAAAACAAATAGTTTTGTAACCATGGATATTTGATATTATCATGTGTTATATATCGTTTGAAAGAGAAGATTTCAGAGAATAACTTTCAATCATAACCCAAAACACTTAAAAAATTCAATTTTCGGACTTTGGCTGCCCTTAAGAGGGAACAGTAGCGATCAACAGGTAGCAAAAACGCGTTCCAAGATTGCGGCCGTAATTTTGAATATTTTTTCGAGATATTTGGCACAAGTATTCGTAATATAATAGAGAATGGCGGTACAGAGCTAAATTTGAAAAATATATTAGTATGTGGAAATTACTCTGTAATTAAATACAATATTAAAAAAACGAGCCTGTACCGCCATTAAGAAGAACAAAAAAATACACTTTCTTCAAATAAACTTTTTTATCCGATGCCTAGATTTTGTGTCATTTTGGAACTACTAAAATTTTAGTAGTTCCAAAATGACACAAAATCTAGGCATCGGATAAAAAAGTTTATTTGAAGAAAGTGTATTTTTTTGTTCTTCTTAATGGCGGTACAGGCTCGTTTTTTTAATATTGTATTTAATTACAGAGTAATTTCCACATACCAATATATTTTTCAAATTGGGCTCTGTACCGCCATTCTTTATTATATTACGAATACGTGTGCCAAATATCTCGAAAAAATATTCAAAATTACAGCCGCAATCTTGGAACGCGTTTTGACTACCTGTTGATCGCTACTGTTTGCTCTTAAGGTATTACTTTTTCTGCAATATAGCAATAAATACAAAATAAGGGGGCAAAATACGCCTGTTGTTATTCAATGTTTCTTAACCACTTTGGTGACACTTAGAACCTTAGTAATTCGCTTAGAAAATTCTTATAACTTACTTAAACGGTCTACTAAATTTCATTAAAGTCGACCTAATATATTTTGCATAATAAATTTTCAATCGAAATGTTTTTAAAAAAGTTCAAATTTTTTAAAATCTTTCTCAACAAAAAGTAGACCATTTAGAAGTTGGCTAATTGTTTTTCATATAAAAAGGTGCTCTACCTATCTAATACACTTTACAGAATTAAAATCGGATTATCTAAGGGGCCTCAGCAATGTTTTAAAATTATAAACAATTTTTTGGCTTATAAACAAATAGCTTTTTTTAATAATAAAAAAATTAATTTTTAGCAATGCAAATAATTAAAGCCGGTATAATTTGACTTAAACTTTCAAATGCTGTCAGCAGAATTGCTATTTTATTTTTTAATTAAGATTTATTCGCGTTCAAAAATTGCAATTTTTTCATTTTTGAAAGTTTAACCGCGTTTATCTCGAAAACTATGCATCCTACGAAAAAACTTGTAAGAACATTGTTTGCTTAAAATTACCCAAGAAATACAAAAAAATGTTTTATTTTGCGAAAAAGCGATGTTATGTAATTCCTCAAGTTCTTTGTTTATAACGATCTTATCGACATCCGGACCAACTGTTACCCAAAAAATTCGTGTTCTACGGGTCAAAATACATAAAAAACTTGGGTAAGTCCATCTAAATAAAGGAGCCCGTAGCACCCCCTCCTGGCCATAGCACTAATTTGTTTATAAGCCAAAAAATTGTTTATAACTTTAAAACATTGCTGAGGCTGCTTAAATAATCCGTACTTCTTTATATGAAAAATAACAATGACAATGACAAATCTTTGTATATTCTAGCATTTGTTGTGTAAGATTTTAAATAATTTTAATTTTTTTAAAAAGTTTAGATTGCAAAATTATTACAAGTATTACGTAACGCAGGTGGGGGGGGGGGGTAAAAAATCTTCAAAAATTGCGTTAAGCAATAGTTAAACTCCCATAAGAGTGCGTTACGGGGGGGGGGGGGGTTAAAAATCTTCAATAATCGCGTTACGTAATACTTGAACGCTCCCTAAGTCAATTTTAATGAAATTTGGTGGACGGTTTTAGCACCTTACAAAATTTTTTAAAGCGAATTAGGAAGGTTCCAAGATTAACCTAAGTGATGGAAAAACATTGAATAAGGACAGGCTTGGTTTGCCCCCTTATTTTATATTTATTGCTATTTTGCAGCAAGGGTGATAAATTAAGACATTTTTAACCAATCGTATCTGATATAAAATTTAATTATCTTTGTTTTATTCCTATACGACTTTGTTCCAAAATGAATCCTTTTAAAGTTATAAGCAAAGAAAGTAGAGAAAAAAAACTTTTTTTTGAAAACTAGAAATTTTTTGAAATTTTTAAATATTTTATTTTTTTTACTAATGTTCCGGGCATATTTGAGAAGGTGCATAAGTCAATTATTATTAACGAAGTTATCACCTAACTTTATCTGCAAAAATCCGAATGCCACCTCTCACATCCACCTAAGAACAGATCCTTCCTGGTCTACAATCATAAAGAAAGTTAGCGATAAAAAATAGGTATTCAGTGGAACTTGCACAAGCAGTTGGAGAACTTGGTGTTTGCAGACGACATTTGTCTGTTAATCGCACATAGCATCCATGTGCAGAAGAAGATCGACACGCTTGCAAAATAATCCAATGTATTTTTGCCATAGTACAGAAAAAACGCCCAATGCTCCATAAGGAGGGAACGCAGTAAGGAGACACAGAGAAAGAGAGAGAACTTTATGTGACCACTGCTAAATAACAAAGAAGCTTTACCTGAGGACAATAAAACAGCTGAAAACAGTTCCAAGAAAGACGATATGAATAGATTGCAACGCAAAGACGTGAATAATCTGCATAAAAGGAAAAGACGGAAAAATTGCAGGCAAGTAATCGTTCAAGAAATAACAAGAGAGAATCTGGATATCTGAAGACGGCGAATAACCTTATACATCCATAATCATACATATCAAATTATTTTTAAGCACATTTTCACACGAGCCAAAAGTTAGTTTGTTAACTCTACTGTCAACAAACTACAAAACATTTTCCTAATCTCAAAAGGTAAGCATCGCTGTTTGAATAAAACGTCAGAAGTTCTGATTGTAAGCACCACCTGACTATATACTTAAACAAAGAAGGGGGTCTTAGCTATAGTATGACGTCAATACATTACAAAAACATTGTTAATCATTTAACGATATATCTTTTGTTTATCATGTTATAATGTCAATAGTGAAACAAAATTTCGTTACGTTATAAAAAAATTAACAGTCACCTAATACTCTTGCTATGGGTCTATATTTGAAATTTTTTTTCTAAATTTAGAGCTTTAGTTCAAATATTTTATTAGTCAATAAATCCACAGTACCGTTTAGTGAAGGGTTAGTTCAGCTACACGCTTACAATATTTAAAAAAAAAATCCTAATTTACATCTTCAAGAGGACCAAAATTATTAAAAATTGAGTTGAAGAATGTTTTAAAAATGCTATTCGTCGGTTATAGTATGATATAACTAGACCCAAACCCAGACATTCAAAGTGAAAGTTATCCTCCAACACCAAATTGTTCTATATGGTCCACATAATGTTCAGAAAAAAGTCACACCATTTTGAGCGGCGGGTTTGGGGGAGAGAGGGGAAAGAAATCGGTAAATTTGAAGTTTTTTACGTTTTTCAATATTTCTAAAACTATGCGGTTTAGTATGAACAACTTTCTATACAAAAATGTTCTACATTAAATTTAAAATAAAAAAGTCCTATGCATAATCCTTCTAAAATGAACGGTTCCAAAGTTACGTAGGTAATATAGTATAATTGATCCAAAAAAAGGCCTAACCCAAACATCCAAAGTGAAAGTTTTCCTCCAACACCAAATTGTTCTATATGGTCCACATATTGTTCAGTAAAAAGGTACACCATTTTAAGCGTTCGGTTTGGGGAGGAAATGGGGGAGAAGTCGGTAAATTAGTAGTTTTTTTACTTTTTTCGTCAATATTTCTAAAACTATGCTTAAGCGTAAACATTTATTCTCTACAAAAACGTTCTACATAAAATTTAAAACAAAAATTATACTTAATTGTTATAAAATCAACAGTTCCAGATTTACGGAGGGTGAAAAGTCGAGGTTTTCGATACTATTTATATTTTTTGGGCAATTTATAATATTATTACTGATGAAAGAAATCTTTTTTAACAGGATTGTGTTTTGTAAATAAAATTTGCTATTTCAGTGGCCGATGGTATGTTAGTGATAAGCCCTTGAAGAAACGTCAACCTCACTACACAAAATCATCATCAATTGCCCAAAAAATATAAAAGTATCGAAAACCTCCCCTTTTCACCCTCCGTAACTTTGGAACCGTTGATTTTATAACAATTATGTATAGAAACTTTTTTGTTTTAAATTTCATGTAGAACATTTTTGTATAGAACATTGTTTACGCTAAAGCATAGTTTTAGAAATATTGACGAAAAACGTAAAAAAATTACTTATTTTCCGACTTCTCCCTCATCTCCCCACGAAACCGGACGCTCAAAATGGTGTAACTTTTTACTAAACAACATGTGGACCATGTAGAACAATTTGGTGTTGGAGGAAAACTTTCACTTTGGATGTCTGGGTTATGCCATCTTTTAGATCAATTGCATCATACTATTAGCCCATTAATCTTTTTAGCAAGCAATTACCAACTTTATATAAATCTTTACAAGATACTACCGATTATCCAGATTTGTCCACGATAAGTAGAACTCCTTCATTTTTTTTTATTCTACCGAATTTTTGAACTCGCGAATGGGTTACAAATATTGTTGTTAATTTAGTTGACAGCACATTTTAATTAAAATATTTTTGTTGCAGGTAATTATTCTTCTTCATTATACGAGACTTTCTTCAGAAACTGGTAAGATAAAGTAATTCATCTATCTATATAACTTTCTGGCCATGGTGGAATTACAAATACCGCTTCATCTTATTCAACTAACTGAACTTACACTCACAGGAGCAGCGACTATGGTCAGAATCCAGAACGATCAAGAACCTTCCATTGCAAAAATGAACTAAAGAGTGATGGGCTATCGTGTTTTTTATTTAACTTTGCTCTAGAAAAGGTATTTCGAGAGTCCCAGATTAACATACCTGGCACTATTTTTAACAAAGGACCCCGCAACACTCCTTATGAAAAAGTGCTCCCGGTCAAATTTAACGAAACTCCGGTCAATGATAGTTCTCAATGAGTAGATTAAAAAAGTCCATGGCACCTAGGTCTGAAGAACTACTGAACTACTGTTCTCGAGCTATGTACAGCCTTCCGAAGTTCTTAAATTCAGGTACTCTGTTTGCGTTATGTGCACTAATTCACGGTCAAGTGAATGAAAATATCTATTATTGAAAGAACACAGACTCACTTTCTTCATACATATTTGCGTGTTTCACATGAATTCGTGGTCAAAAATAGATGCATCATATTTTAGTCTTCAAAAAACCTACGAAAAGTCCTCAGAAAACTGAAGAAGTGCGATGGAAAATGAACAGATGCATTTAGGTCGTTAAGAGCTTCTGCACAAAGAATAGGAATACATTTAAATGCGCAAAATACCGAACTGTTGTACTAGGGCAAGAAGCCAGACACCTTAAAGAATAATAATTGACGA
Organism: Diabrotica virgifera virgifera; assembly: GCF_917563875.1. Classification (NCBI taxonomy): domain Eukaryota; kingdom Metazoa; phylum Arthropoda; class Insecta; order Coleoptera; family Chrysomelidae; genus Diabrotica; species Diabrotica virgifera. The sequence continues at coordinate 10,505,935 of NC_065443.1, read as the reverse complement.
TTTAGAAATGGAAGGCATGGACACCTTTACATACCTAGGCTCGCTGTTAAAATAAAGATAACCTTCTCCCTATTTTTCCTGTTTATAAGCAATTCTGTCAGTTCATTGGCGGATTGATACCTCTATGGAAGGTTGTCACTCCATCTTTTGCGCGGTCGGCCGATACTTCTTCTACCGATTGGTGATTTATCTCTTGCTATTTTGGCCACACGAGCCTCCCCTATTCTGGTTATGTTAATCTGGTTATTCCATTCTTTTTTCTATTTAGTGTCCATTCGTTTATACACTGTACGTTACATTGTCTTCTAAGCGTATTTCATGTAATTCTTCTCAGTAATCCCATCTCTTCCGTTTTCAGTAGTCATCAGTGCTAACATATTATGGAGCAGAAACGTGGTCACTTACACAGAAGGACCAAGATTTGCTTAAACGTTTCGAGCGAAAAATCCTAAGAAGATTTTTGTTTGAAAAAAAATCGATGTGACAAAGAGCCAGAGAAAGACCGAGACTTGGGTATCAAGACAACCTAGAAGACGCAGTTAGAGCATGGAGACGAGTTGGAAGAGACAGGGTTGAGCAGAAGATTGTTCTGCTTTGAAGAAGGCTTTGATTCATAACGAGTTGGGATGTCACTGATGATGATGATATATTGTTTCTTGCTTATGTCTGATCTTAACGTGTTTTTCTTACATTTTCGGCACTCTGTGATTTTTAACGGCTTTTTGTGACGACAACAAAGTAATTGTGTCGATAACAAAAGAAAACAATTTATTTTTGCCATTTTCGAGAGCATGATAATATAATTACAGTAATCAAATCTGATGTTGATAAAATCTAATCTTGTTTTAGCTCAAAAAGCCACGAAACAACAATTTGACTGTATTTACGTGGATGAATAAAACAAACTTCCATTTTAAGCTAGTTTTCTTTACGAAATGATTAATTTATGATGGCAAATTTTTGTTTGTTTTTCTGTATTTGAACAAAATTCGCTAGATTAAAAATTGGAAAATATGCTATATTTAGAAAGAAGGTCAAAGTAATGATATTACTAATACAATAACCTCAACGGTAAAAATAACTAAAAAATGATAATAGTTCCTAACTTATTTATATACGATTATAATATTTTAATAGCGTGTAACATTATATAATATTCATATTTACTGTATGGAAAAATCTGCAGATGAACAACAAAAAAGTATAATAAATTAAAAAAAAATAAAAACACAAAGAAGCTCTAAACCTACGCGGTGTTGAACCTGGTTGCAGCCTTAGCGCTGTGTAAAAAACATATATTTATTAGTATTTAGTATTAGTGTTTAGTACTAGCATTTAGTATTTTTGTCAATTTCATTATTTGTAAATTAATTTAAGTTGGTTAGAGTCATGAATGAAGAGTATACCTGCTGGTCAATTTAATGTTTTCACCCCCTTTTTTGTATTTTTTTTGCTTTTTATTTATTTGAGTATCTACCTATGTATGTATGTGTGTGCATAAGTATAATTTGCCCGCACATGTATGTTATGTTATTATATTTGGAATATTGTAGCAAACAGTAATTTATTATCTATCGTGGCTGAATGGAAGCAATCCAAAGCCAATAAGGAAAAAAACAATAACGGACCTTGCTGCAACATCTGAAATACTTTAAATCATTGTTTTTGCTACAGAGCATAACTATTGTTGTAGTACTATATTCTTATTGAACGTTGGCGATCTGTTTGGCCAACTTAAGTGCGTTTACAGCAAATTTAAACTTGATGTTTTACTAGTGTCAATACTTTTAGCAATGCAGTCTACCCGATCTATAACGACTCATCGACAGAAGCAACTCGGTCTGTGAGCAATTTGGTATGAAAATAAACATTAAGAAAGCCAAGGTGATGTCAATCCGAAAAAACCAAAATGTACCTCAACCTTTCACAATAAACGGGAACATTTTATCTTGCGCGGCATGTAATAATTGATCTGCTAATAAGCCAGTCCATTGGCGAAGGTTTCGGAGTCATGAATATTTCTTCCTACCAATTCCTCTTTTTTCGTCAATCTTTCCGTTGGGTATTAACTGCAGCATCCTGTATCTGCTACCTCTCATTATATGCCCGAGATATTCAAGTTTTCTCTGTTTTATCACCTTGATTCAGTCACCTTCGCCTTGACCTACTCTGTTTAAGACTTCTCTGTTTAAAATGCATTAAATATCTAACAAAAACTAAAAGGACAAAGAGAATATGGATGATTCAAACTATATTGAAGTTGACAATTGAAGGACAAAAGCTACAAGTACAAAACCATCCAGAGAAGTACAAAGAACTAAACAAAAAAAAAATAAAAAAATAAAAAAATTAATGTATCTATCCAAGATCGTCAACCAAATCGATGTCTATTGCCTTCAAATATTTGGATGTTATATGAGGCATGCCAGAGCTGTCGTCATTGCCTTAATCTAAGGGGATGCGACAATTCTGGTTGTTGTTCAGTTCATTGATCATTTCTGTCAAACCAATGTTTGGCAGAAATGATAGTCTCCGGTATATTTTCCTTATTTTTTTTTTGTGTTATTGTGTAGGTGCTCGTTTCTTTGCAGTTGTTGGTTTCATTGTCGCAATGCTCTTCTACTTCTTATTTTATTTTTCTTTCCTATATTGAGATTAATCATTTGTATAGCAATTTATACTACTCATAAAATACACAGATTTTGTTTCAAAACATTTTGTTCAAATCTTATCTACGAAATCATGCAAGGTCTTCTTTTATGTTTCAGGAAGAGCGTTAAATAACACTGACATTGACATTCATACATAACATTGCTTAATTACGGTCATAAACCAAGCCACACTTCATCGCCAGCTTATCAATATTAAACCATTCTATTTATATTATGTCAAAATAACATAACTCTTGCAACAAAGTGGTAGTAATAAATGGTGTTTATTACATATTTACTGAATGCAAGCGACTAATTAATACTGGGAATTATACACGGAAAATGAATAAAATAAAAACAAAGAAATGATAAACAACACATTGTTAGATTTTCTGTTTCTTAATTTCTCCCATCTGGCATTTTCCAAAATATATTGTTTATAAGGCAATTATCAGTACTCCCTATTACGTGTCTTTTGGCAATCTTTGTCTATTGGCCTTTAAATATCTCACAAAATTTTCTTGCCGAAGAGATACTTATTTCTGTGCCTTCAATTGTTTGTCACGCTATCTGTACGGGCCATTTACTCGAAGGATATCAAGTTCCTCATGATCTTTTCCATCTTTTTATCAGTCTTTTTATCATCCATGTTTTGTTTCCGCACTCTACTGCTGGTGGTATTATTGTTTTGTATAACTGACTTTTTGTACCTCGTGAGAGAAGTTTTAATCCCATTAAATGTTGTAGTTGTTTCCCCCAATTCAACTTCTCGTTCTAGTTTGTTGTTTGTCATTGGTGATTGCTCCTAGAAATTTAAACTCTAACCACTTCGAATTTACAATCGTTCATAGTAACATTTTGCCTTATTCGTCGTTGTTCTTGTTTTAAAACGACCATGGAGTTTGTTTTGTATTCATTTAGAAAACATCCTTGACTTATAATGTTGATTATGCTACTGCGTCTATTTCATGGGCAAAAGCGAGAACGATCTTTACTCCCCAAGAAGCTTGATTTTCAGATAAATTTTTTGTATGGCATATTCTAAGGCCAGGTCGAAAAACAATGGGGACAACGGATCTCCCTGTCTCAGTCCTGAATTTACTCAGAAATCATTTCATATTTTTCCTTCTATTTTAACTTCTGCATAGGGCTTACTTACACACATTTGCGTTACCACTACTATTTCTTACGTATGACCACCTTAACCCTTGCATTCCATAGTCTTAATGATTAATTGGATCATAAACCTGTTTTAAATCTATAAAGATATGTTGTACATCTTTATTATACTCTCTCATCCCTAATAATTTTCAAGCATTTGTCTAATAGTTGATATTATATCTATTGTCGATCTTCCAGGCCTGAAAAAAGTTACAGCAACAAATAAAACAAAAAGAAGAGAAAAGTATTTTTCTAAAAATGTATTTTAAATTATATAAATTATGAACAGCAATAAATATATACACACATTAATACAGATACTGTAATCACAGATTAAATCTTAAATTAGATACTAATATTAGACAGTTTTAAATATCCTAACTATTATTTGTAAACATTCTTTACAATACATTCACATTTTCAGGAAACGCTTTCTATTCGTGTTTGAACGTATGAAGACTAAAAAGTTTTTCTGTACTTAAATCTGGCAGTAAAACGTAAAACCATGAAGAAAATGTAATAGTTAGTTACACTCAGTCACAGAGGAGCTAATTAGGCCAAGCTGCAAAATAGCACCCAAAGCTAAACAGTTAACATTATTTCCATTAATGAAACATGAATGTCAAAAAACTCACCACAAGTTACCGTAGATGCTCAGATGAACAAATATCAGCATGAAATAAGAAAGATAAAATATTTTACACCTACTACAACCAATTATCAAGAAAATGATTAAATTTCTACCATCTATAGAACGGATGTTTTGTAAATAATCCTAAGATTTACAGTTTTAAGGACAAATAATCCAATAGATCATGCTTTGATTGAAGGGAGATATTTTAGCAACATAATTATAGGCTTAAGAACTATGATAGGACCAGATAGCGACCAAGCTAGTGATGGCAAAGCTCATAAGAAGACTTTTAATACAAACGACGAGTTAAAATATCTCTTCGGAAAGGAAAATCTAGTGAAACATATAAAGGCCAAAAGACTAAGCAGTAATAACAATCGACTTGTTTTGTACAGTAAGGGAAAACCCCCTTACTATATAATATGTATCAAAAAATGTATATAATTTTAAGTAATTTAGGTTGTTACAAAAAGATATTGTTTCCAAATATGCAAACAAAACGAAGGTTGATTAACGCAGTTTTGTTTACGTAACCTCGTATAGGCTCACGTATAGTTTACTTTTCAAAGTCCAAATTATAAGGAGATATAAATAGCCCACAGAGGGATAATCAAAATCAATTTTAGTATTGTTATTATCAAGATCGTTACTATGCTAGTGAGCCGTCCTACGAGAAGGGTGTCCTGAAGGACCACCCCGCGAAACAACGTCTTAGTTACCTTATGTTGATTGTTGTTGTAAACCGTAAATAAAGTTATAAAGTTAGAGTCAGTGTTTCAACTCGACATTCCAACCCTGCAAGATTATCATGGCAATCTACCAACGTAACAGTTTGTTATCAATCGATAAACAGTGTATAGATATAGATATCAGATAACATAACAGTCTATAGGTATATATATATATATCAGATAAACAGTGTATTTAAGAAAAGACCAGGTGGGAGAAGGTTTGTAGGAGGGCCTAGAAAATAGGTGGAAAAATGCAGTCAGAGAAGAACTGGAGAAAATAGGAGTGAGACAATGGGAATTAGTGGCGCAGGACCTACAAATATGGAAGGCAATAATAAACACGGCAAAGATGAAGAGTTAGTTATAACGGCATTGATGATGATGATGATTTACAGTCTTAATAAAGTTTTGCAATAAAAATTTGTTATTTCCCTAAATTCGATTGACGTTAGTCCTCATTTCCATAGTAATTGTTTGCTCTCCTATCAAAAACTGCTGAATTTCTTCTAGCGTTTTCCCCTTAGTCTCCGGTACGTACTTAATTACAAAAACTAACCCTATAGTACTGCAAACTGCGAAGAACAAAAAGGGCACTGACATCGTCTGGAACTGGTCTATAGTAATCTGAAATATTTTAGACACAACGACGCCCATTAGAACAGAAAAGGTGTCAGCAATGCCCAAAGCCCTAGCTTTGACATTAGTGGGAAAGAGTTCACTAAGAACACTCACTGGTCCGTACGCCAGTCCTATGCTGAAGAGAACGTTGTACGACACTAAAGCCGTTATTGGTAACCAATCCAAATTTTCGATGATTCCTGCTTGGAAATCTTTAAGATAGAAATACATACCTAGTAAAAACACAGATACAGCGCAACCTGCAGTAGAAATGATCATTAAAAGTCTCTTTCCAAATCTGTCCACTATAAAGTAAGTGCTGGTTGCCACTGCAGCTAACTCCACGCAGCAGTAGACGATTACTGAAAGAGTGGGATCAATACTACTACCAGATTCCCTAAAAATTGATTCTGTATAGAACAAACATGGGTTCTTACCACTAAATTTGTTGGTTAAATTCAAGATCAAGAAAATACAACAAGCTTTTCTGTTACTGGAAACGCTAAATAAGTCAAGAATGCCAGCTTTCTCAGATCTTTCCTGGCGTGTTACTGCTTTGCATATACTTTCCATTTCTTCGTCTACTGTTGCCCTTCCTCTAAAGATCTCCAACGATTCTTTGGCTTTAATGTAGTTATTTCTCTTAACGTAGAAATAAGGAGACTCAGGCATAAACGCAAAAAACAGAAAATGCACTATAGGTATTGCAGCACAAACAATACTGGAGGTAAATATATTCATGATGGAACCAACGATATTAATAAACAAAGTTCCAGTTATAGCAAATATGGCTATAGTTGCAGTTAGGAAACCTCTGATCTGGGGATCAGATATTTCTCCGATGTACATAGGTAACGCTGTATATGAAGCTCCCTCTGTTGCTCCAATGATGAACCTATAAATAGATATTTCCCAAATAGTCGTTGAAAAAGCGATGAGAATGAAGCAGGCTGCTACTATCGGAGCCATTATCAGAACGGTAACCTTGCGTCCTATTATGTCAGATACATACATAGCTGCAAGGGCTCCAAAGGGTGATCCAAGTAGAGGAGCAACAGCACACCAGGAACCTTCTTCGTTTGTCGGAGGTGTTATCGTAGGTTCAGTCTCGTTTGCCATCAGTTTTGGTAGGTAGGGAGATGTCCAACCAAGGTTTATACCGGAACTCATTATCGAAAAAGCTCCTGAAACAATAAAAACATTTGCTTACATTATGATCGTTTTTGGGAATTTTGAGTAAGGATTATTTCTATTGCTGGTTATGGTAGAATCTTGAAGAATGTAGTGAAGGCTCTTTACTGAGTCCCTATCTGTTTAATCTTATGATGGATTTACTGACAGAGAAGGTAACAGAGGGAGCTCCGTGGTAATTGTTCTCTGCTAATGATTTCGTGTTAGTCGAGCAGAGCATAAAAATGTTGGAGGAGGAGTTAGAGGGTTGAAGAAGAGCTACTGAAGAGGGAGGACTTAAGGTTAACAAGTCGAAAACGCAGTATATCTGATTGAGAGGATCAGGAATTATTGGGAACATGAAATTGTTTGAAAAAAAAAATAAAAAAAAGTAGGAGAATTTAAGTACCTTGGCTCCTACATAACGGAAAACAGAACACTAGCTCGAGAAATTGTCCACAGGACAAAGCCTGGTTGATTTAACTGGAAGAGAATGACAGGGGCCTATAAAGGGGATTAAGGTAAAAAGATGGATATAGCTGAACTGAAAATGTTATGCTTTTTGTTGTGTAAGATTAGAAAGAACAGGATCAGAAACCTCTCAATTAGAGAATAAGTCGGTGTGACTACAGTCTCAAAAAAGATTTAAGAACAAAGAAAAAAGAAATAAAAAATATGTGAGTCGGAGAATAGAGCTGTTAGAAACCGATGTAAGGGGAGGTACAGGAAAACCGAGGAGAAGATGGAAGGACTTTGTGGTAGAGGATTTGGGAAAGAAAGGTTTAAGTAAAGAGGACACGATGGACAAAAATTAGTGACGAAAAAGAGCAAGGTACAGAGAAGACTCCTGAAAGGCGCAAAGTTGAGGAAGAAGACAAAGAAGAAGAGATAAAGGTGCATACATAGTCTGAGAGTGCAAGAATGCGAATGGTGTATTATATAACACAACAAACAAAACGAAATGGAAAGGAAGGTTGTATAAAACTGTCGTAACATCAGTTATAATATATGAGATGGAAACTTGGACAGTCGATGCAAAAATATCGAAACTTAAGGGTGTAAAGCACGTTAGCCATGTAACTAACCAAAATAGAAACCTAGGACTATAACTAAAAGACCCAATATCTCTATCTCTCATTATTCCTCTGATTCCTTCTTGCCATTCTAATGTAGGTCATCCTCTCCTTCTTCTGTTTCATGGAACCTTGTGTAAGGCCTGTTCGTCTTTCCTTCTCATTACATGCTCGTATCGTAAAAGTTGATTGGATTCTATTGTATCTACGGTATTGTAAATCCTCCCTGTTCTTCTTCTTATTTCTTCATTTGGAATATGATCAAGTCTGGATATCCAACAAGCTGTTCTTAGATAATTCATTTCTTCCCCTTTCAATTTTTTCTTTTCTTTCATCGTCATTTGCCTTCGTCAATATTTCAAAAAAAGAATTGAGTAGAATAAAATACGAAATAAAATGGGACATAATAAAACTAGCAATAAGGTGAAGAAAAATAACCCAATTGCTATTTGCCAAACACGTAGACCATAAAGGCAACAACATTTTAGATCGAGCAGCTTATGTATTACTAAATATTAAATAAACATAGCTGAAATGGAATAAGTTGACTCCCCTGCAACAAAAAGAATATGGAAGAATATAGAAACCACTAAGGAGTAATTTTAGGTGAGTGTATATAATGAAAAACTGGATAAAAAACTAAACGGAGTGAAGTCTAAAATAGAAAATTTTGGTAATAATTTATTGTCCAATTAAAAAGCTCCAAATCAAATGGAACTGGATAAGCTAAGAAACCCAGGACAAAATATATTGACTAATAACCTTGATTAAAAGTGGCAGTGCTTATAGATTAGTGAAGACACATATTTTTCTTAACAACGAATTTGAATATTGACTTTACCTGTAATGGTAGCTACATACTGAAATAGATCACCCCTATTGTAAAAAACTAACTTCTTAATATCCACAATCATTTCGGACAACACTATAAAACTTTCTTACTTTATTATAATACACTTTATATAGATGTCAAGCTCTTCATACATGATCCAGTCATTTATATTAATGTACAAGGTAAATACATTAATCCCATTACAATACTTTTGTAGGTACCCACGAGATCTCTATAAGATCGTTTTGACAAAGACGATAATATACATTTGCTTTGTTTGTTGTTGAGATTTAAAGTTATTTGTAGTTTTTCTATATTTTTACTTTACCTATTGTGATAGAGATAAGAAATAATTTTCCAGTATTTTCCTCTTGTAAAAGTAAGTTCAATATACAAAGCATTATATAAAACCAAATTGTATAAACAAATAATAGTTTATGATGAAATAGTTTTTACTCTTTCGTTATCAAATAATATAAACATAAGAGAATAACTTACCTAGCTTATTTTTGTACTAAAAATAAAACAGTTTCCATAACAAACATGTATTCGTCTTTAGGGATAAAGCAATGTCAGGACAAAGCAGGTCTCTACAATAAGAAAATCATGAACAAAGAATAACGCTAAGGAATCACTCTGTTTTAGGATAAGATACGAAAAACTTATCAATAAAGTAAAAAATCGTAAAATTGGCGAATGTATTTAGTGTCCGCAGTCATATAAACCCAAACAAACAACAACACTCTGCAATCTTGAAAAAAAAAAAGAAATACTCCAATATAAAATGATTATAATGTTAATGCTCCTGCAATCAGGAGAAATTTACTAGAGAAATTCTTGTAACAACTCAGATTAGGTTTTTAAACTCACAAAACCTCGAACAAACATAAAAAAGAAGAAATGTCTCTTACAGACTGGGCATCTTATAATAGAAAAGAAATACCCCTACAGTAACCGTAGTTGGTCAAAAAACCCTACATAGATTCCTACAATTAAAAACCCTAACTACATACATATAGGTGAAATAATTACAAAAATATCCTTAAAATAAGAAAACCTAAGCAAAAGGAACCTCGAATAAAGTTAAAAAGAAGGAATGTCTTTCGGCAGACTGGTTCTTTTTCTTCTTCTTCTTCCTTCTAGCATGATCGATCATGCTAGTAGGCTACTGCCTATTCATTGCCATCAAGTCTTCCCCGGACAATGAGCTCCAGCATCCTCGCCATCATTTGGGTAGTCTACCCTGTGATCTTTTACTTACTGGGTTATTCGTTTTTGCGCTTTTAACGAGTCTGTTGTCCTCCATTCTCTTTATATGTTTGCTACAATATCTTCGTCTCTGTCTGACTCACCTTCCTATGTCCTGTATTCCACAGTTTTGTCTGATATCTTCACTTCTTATTCTATCTAGAGTTTTGCCTTGCATACTTCTTAGTGTTCTCATTTCAACTGTTCTCATCATTTGTAACGTTCTATTTGTGGCTGGTCTTTTTTCTGCCGCATAAATAGTACTTGTTGTTTTATATATTTTGACTTTGCTTTCAGTATTTATAGATTTATTCTTCCATCCATACGATTTCTTTCAGGCATTTCGAGATTCTAGCTGCTTTCATTGTTTGTTCTCTGACCTCTTTTGAGAGATTTCCATAGCTTGTTATTTCCGCTCCAAGATATTTGAAGTGATTCACCTGTTCCACAGTGTAGGAGTCAATTTCTAATTTGCATCTTATCGGTTCTTTGGAAATTACTAGGCACTTAGTCTTCTCGGTGTTGATGAGCATATTTAGTTCTTTAGTTTTAGTATTAAATACATGCAGTGAGGGCTTGTCCATATGAGGGCGGTTTGCCAACGTCGACTGCGCGGCTTACCTGTTTTCCCTTGTTTTCCTTGGCAGCTTCAAAGGCGGCATTAGGATGAGATCAAGTAAAAAAGGTAAACCGCGCAGTCGACGTTGGCAAACCGCCCACATATGGACAAGCCATAAACATTGGAGATTGTCTTCAGGATCGGCGGTAAGTCAGCGTAGCAAACGACTCTAAATAATGTGTTACCCATCTTAAATGCAGCTGTTCTGGAAAGGTTTTCTATTATTTGATCCATTATTAAATTAAATATTAACGGGCTCAGTGAATCGCCTTGACTGATTCCTGTGTTTATAACTATATCTTCTGCTGTCAAATATCCTTCTCTTATTTTTGTTTTACATTGTTTGTTAATATCGTGTACTAGGTTAATTAGCCTGTGATTTAGCCCTTTTTCTCCCATTATTTTTAACACGTCCTTTACTAGCACTCTGTCAAAAGCCTTCTAGCCACTTCTTTGGCCACTCGCAGGCTGGTTACCTTTTAGAAAAAAAGAATAACCCTAATATAAATGGTTATAAAAACTGAATATCTTCTTACAATCAGGACACCGCAATAATTAGAGATTGCTAAAATAACGGTAATAATAAGAAGAATTTTCCGGTTCGAAAAACCATTATGTTGCATTTTGCACATATGATGCGATGGCCTCTATATAACATATGGTGACATCTGAAAGGGAGTTTGGGTATATACAGCGTGTCTACATATGGGAAACTTTTTTGTTATTCATTTTACGAAAAAAAGTTATTCTTTATAAAAAGTTCTGCATGCTCTAAAACCTAAGATTCAATCATCAGATTTCAAATTTTGTCAATATTATACGAGGTATGTCAAAAAATATGAACTTCGTTCAAGAGTAAAGTACCTTTATTTCTCTCAATATCAAAAATTCTTATTATGAAAAGTTGTTTGGAAATAAAAACTAAGATCAAATATGCAATTACATGCTTTTAATTGGAAAAAAATATTTTCCAAATTTTTCTCAAATTTATTGATACAACTTCGTTTTTATTTATTTCACATACGATAACTCTTTTATTATTACTTTTACGTAAAAAAGGTATTCTTTATAAAAAGCTCTGTATGTCCTAAGACCGAAGATGCAACCACCAGATATCACATTTTAATAATTTTATACGAGGTATGTCAAAAAATATGAATTTCACTCAGGAGTAAATTACCTTTATTTTTCATAATATTGAAAACGGTTATTAAAAAAGTTGTTTAGAATTAAAAACTATGTTTCAATATGCAATTACATCCTTCTAATTGAAATATTGTGAAATATAAAGGTACTATAATCTTGAGCGAATTTCATGTTTTTTGACACACCTCGTATAAAATTAATAAAAGTTGATATATCATGGTTGTGTCTTAGATTTTAGATCATGCAAAGCTTTTTATGAAGAATAACTTTTTTCGTAAAATGAATGATAAACAAGTTATCATATTTGTAATTATTAAAAACGATGTTGGGTATCCATAAATTTGATAAAAAAATTTTTTTCAATTAGAAGCATTTAATTGCATATTTGATCTTAGTTTTTAATTCCAAACAACTTTTTTTCATAAGAATTTTCGATATTGAGAGAAATAAAGGTACTTTATTACCCTTGACCGAAGTTCATATTTTTTGACATACCTCGTATAATATTGAGAAAATTTAATATCTGATGATCGAATCTTAGGTTTTGGGGCATGCAGAACTTTTTATAAAGAATAACTTTTTTTCGTAAAATTAATAATAAAAAAGTTTCCCATATGTATCCAACTTAAGTAGACACGCTGTATGTATACGTTCAGTCTAGAACACGCTGGTCTCTACTTTTAGTATTGGGTATGTATGAAAGCCCTCTGAAGCGACCAAAGATGCAAACATCTACTGGCAAGCTGTTGATTTCTGTATACTGTTCTTTTCAGAGTATTTTATTTATCTAGAATCTTAAAAAACCCAAACTAATTAACCAAGAATATTATTAGATCTTCTTTATGCATTGAGATGCATAAAGCAAGAGAGAAAATTTGAGAAGCATTAGTCAAAAATGTAAAAGGAAAAGGTGCTCCTAGTTCGAAACAATACATAATCGTAGTAAAATTGACTAAAAAGGTGTTCAATCTTCCAACCACGTTTACGTATCTTATTTATGAAAAAAAACATACATTTTTTAAGATATCGCGGCATGTAGCATGATTTTTAATGCAGTGTTGAAATCATTTCTAGCAATCATGTCATGTTGTCGTTACATTGTATCACCTTTTATTATTAATTTCCAACATTTCTTCTAACCGATACTTTATATCGATATCATTTTGAATTTTCATAAGTGCACTATGAATTATTGATTTATTGCTGCCAATAGATGTGCTCTCTGTGGAACACCCGATAGTATTACCTTAATTAATAAAACAACTTGTGCTTTTGCGTTAATCTTTTCGTAATTAATTACTTTATTTATTTAAAAAAATATGAAATAGGTATCATTCGTATTTGGATTGGTACGTGTGATTTGAATAGCAATGTTTTCAGATGAATTATTAATTTTCTATAACTAATACTAGCATAGGTTGATGATGTACGTCTGAAGTTGATCAGGAGATCGTCATTAAAAATTACTATACAGAAAAGAAGTTAACATTCATGGGCGTAGCCACAGTAGGTGCCGAGGGTGCCATGAAACCTACACTAACATTCGACCGGAGTAAAAATGGGGATTGTTCACTTCTAGAAACAACTAATCTGCGAACATTTAAATAATATTAAATAAACGAGATGTTAAATAAAATCGGAACTTCGATCGACAATGCTGCAAGACCATTTAAAACATCTAATGGTGTCTTTTGTTGAACAAGAACTTGCTGTAAATAAGTTAACGAATCTCAATTTTCTCTTCTTTTTCATCCCTGTAACTTATTAAAATATTTGTCTACCCACCTATTGTTTGTAGATTTAGAGAAAGCATACGATACGGTACCTTTAAAAAAACTGTTTCAAACATTGACGAGAGTAGGTCTCAGTAGAGAGTATCGTTAAAGAAGGAAAATATATCGGAATCGTTTCCAATAACAAAGGGGCTGAAATAAGGATGCTGTCTGTCTCCGACCTTATTTAACCCGGCACCTGCCACGTGGGGTGCTACCAGCACCCCATAACATATTTTTATCAAATATTTGGTATTTCAAGTTTGGTAACAAAGCTGTGCGTCATAGTAGCTTTCTATAATATTATATAGCATAGATGTGTTAGTGTTTGAAGTGGTTATTTAGTGTCATTCTGAACTTGTAGCTCTAAAGTCGAATTGGGATGTCATCATCTGGTACTTTAAGTTTTAATTTTTTTTTGTATTTTTGATAAACAGGTCAAATTTACATTTTTTATTGAAATAACTTATTTAAATTATTAATATAGACTCTATACTCACTAAATCTTAATTTTTTTAGATATTTTACTTGACTTCATTTATTATGGATTAGTACTTGCTAATTTGCTTATAACATATTTTTCATTTTATTTTTTAAATTGTATAACATATTAGTGGCTAATAAGTTAATAAAACATATTCTTTTATATTCTTGTGTTACTCAACACATTATTTTGTTTTTTAAACAAGTAGATCACAGAAAATGTTTAAGGGATGCTGTGAGCACCCCACGTGGCAGTTGGCGCCTTGCAAAACCACGTGGCAGGTTCCGGGTTAAAATATATATTCAATAATCGCTAGAGCAGTGGAGGAAACAAGTATCCGAAATGAGAATAGACATAGGCGGTGGTAAATATCTACTAACTTTGTTTTTCGCAGATGATCAGGTAGTCGTAGCGAATGATGAGGAAGACATAGACTACATGTTTCGAAAACTTAAAAAAGAATATGAAAAATGGGTCCTCAATATGAATATGTCAAAGACAGAGTATCTTAAAATAGGGGATGATGATGATGAGGATCCAGAGTTAGAAATTAGAACCGCAAAAACATGTAAAGAATATAAATTTCTCGGATCTATAATATTGAAACAAGGCACTACCAAAAGAGACATCGAAAACAGAACGCAGCAGGGCAAAAAAGCGGTAAACATTCTAAGCTCTCTACTGTGGTCTAAAGATATAAGACAAAAAACGAAATTGACAATCTATCGAACCTTGGTAGAGCCTATTATGACTTATGGGGCAAAACTTTGGCAGATCACCAAAAAAGATAGAAAAAGAATAGAAGTAGTAGAAATGGATTATCTAAGGAGAGCGTGTGGTATATCCAAAAAAGATCACATCAGGAATGAAGATATTAGAAGGAGGACAAATACTATATATTCCACTGTAGATAGAATTGAAACGAGACACCTAGTGTGGTATGGTCACGTGAAACGACTTAATGAAGATATATGGCCAAATAAAGCTTTAAATTGCATACCACAACAAAAAAGAAGAAGGGGAAGGCCTTCAGTTGCCTGGGAAGAAAATGTACGGCACATTATGAGAGATAGAGCCATCAAAGTAGAGGAATGGATGGATAGAAAACGATGGCGATCGAAATGCGAGAAGCGGCAGAGGCTGTAGGTTCCTCGCTTATAGATAGATATATAAAACTTATTAAAATAAACATTATAGAAGTTTTCAGACCCGCGGGAATCATGTAATCTTTCCTTCCGCGTTTAAATTTTCCAAAAATACCTTTTACTTTTCTCCGAATTCGAAAAAAATGAATGCATTTAAAAAGCATTAGCCTGAAATTTTGGGCCTACGCTCTTTATACTATTTAAGGTTTGGTATATATTATTGTCTATTGGCTTAACAGAAATAAGTACATAATTTCATATTTTAGTAAGAATCAGTAATGCGCATCAATGTTATTGAAAAGCGAACATACCGAGCTGGATATTATGAATTCATAAGCGTTTTGATTCAAAGTGTTAGGAAATAAAGCAAAAACCACTAAGGCAACACCCTCCAATGTCTTCCATTCCATTTGCTGACAATGGATTCGCACCAGTGCCGGCAATATCGCAAATATTATGGTAAACCGTGATGATGGTGATCCCGAATCTGCATACAAAACGTTACGAAAATGTACACATTCAGAAGAAGAAAGAGGGCGATTTGCATATACCAAAATTGTATTTAAATTTCGAACAGATTTGAGATTAAAAAAGGGAAATGGATATTTGCAAACAAAACTTGTTGGACGGTGGCCCAAGAAAGTGTAATATATTTATTTGCTTCATGTAGCCCGATCAGAGTACACAAAACTTTACGAAAACCTCAAAAAAAATAACGGAAGAATGAAAATTTGCGGATACGTAGTTGAAAGTATCTAATATTATACTGGGTGTCCACTTATATCGTCCCCCATTTTAACTGCCTATAACTTCTAAACGGCTTAAGATAGAAATATGCGGTTTTCGACGAAATGTTTTATTTTAGTAAAAGTTTTGTCTGAATGGATTGAATTTTTTATATCGCTTTCAAATACGAAAAGAAAAATGGCGGATTTTTGAAAAAAACGTTGTTGACTTTTTTTAATGGAACACCCAGTATATTTTTTTTGTAAATTGAAAGAAAGGTCATTCACCTATCCAGCGATATAAAATTTTTCAAAATCGGTTGTCAAATCACTGAGTAATTAATTTTTAAAATGAGCGGTGCAACGTGGACATCACATACCTAAATAACATAACTAAGCAAAATGATATTATGTTATGTGATTTCCACATTGCATGTTTCATTTTAAAAATTATTTGCTCAGTCATTTGACAACCGATTTTAAAAAATTTAATATCGCTGGATAGGTAAATGACCGTTCTTTCAAGCTACAAAAAATATACTGTGTGTTTTAATAAAAAAGTCAACAACGTTTTTTTCCAAAAATCCGCCATTTTTTATTTAAAAGCGACATAAAAATGGTCATTTACCTAAAAACTTAAAAAAAGGTCATTTCCCTATCCAACGATATAAATTTTTTTAAAATCGGTGATCAAATGACTGATCAATTAATTTTTAAAATGAGAGATGCAATGTGGAAATCACATAACATAATATCAATTTGCTTAGTTATGTTATTTAGGTATGTGATATCCACGTTGCACCTCTCATTTTAAAAATTAATTACTCAGTGATTTGACAACCGATTTTGAAAAACTTTTTATCGCTGGATACAAAAAAATATACTGGGTGTTCCATTAAAAAAAGTGAACGTTTTTTTTTAAAATCCGCCATTTTTCTTTTCGTACTTGAAAGCGATATAAAAAATTCAGTCCATTCAGACAAAACTTTTACTAAAATAAAACATTTTAGCGAAAACAGCAGATTTCTATCTTGAGTCGTTTAGAAGTTATAGGCAGTTAAAAGGGAAAATATAAGTGGACATCCGGTATAAGAAAAAGTTTACACTTCTACATCCCCTCCATTTTACAAAAATTGGGAAGTACCCTCTTCTCGGAGGTGAAAAAATATACATTCAAAATAAGTCCGGAATTGGCAAAATGACTAATAATTCTAAGCAACTTTTGTTCTATAGAATTTTTTCACTAAGTCAATACTTTTCGAGTTATTTGCTAGTGAATATGTTCATTTTTAACAAAAAAAAAACATGATTTTGGATGGTTTTTCGCAATTCTTTTTACCAAAAAATAAAAGGGCCACAATATTTTGAGCGTAACTCACTAACTTTTAACGTTAAAAATTTTAAATATTTTGAGCGTAACACTTTACAAAACTTATAATGAGTTTTACCCGAAAAGTGCTCCGTTTTTGGTTATTTCACGTTGAAATATTCGATTTGGAATTTGACGAATAAGAACCTACTTTTCGTTAGCTACAACTCTGTTTCAACTGGATCTACAGACTTATACGTACACCATTTTTTCACTTTTTATAAGCTATATTTTTGCTAAGAATATTTTTTTGATAAAATACTTACTTTTTGAGTTATTTGCAAAAAAAGTTTTTTTTGCAAAAAACATGTTTTTTTTAAACTCTTAAAGTATTAACAGTGAAAGAACTCTATAGAACAAAAGTTGCCTAGAATTAGTTATTTTATCTAATTCCGGACCTACTTTGAAAGTATATTTTTTACCCCTGAGAAGGGGGTATTTCCCAATTTTTGAAAACTGGAGGGGATGTAGAATTGTAAACTTTTTCTTATATGATAAGAAACAATTCAAACTACATATTGCCAAATTTTCATCCATCCTTGATTTTTTTGGAGTCAGATTGTTGTTTGATTGGGCTAATAGTCCCCAGTACATCGTACTTTTTTTAAAATGATTAGAAAAATTTTAATAATATAGTTTTAACTGCTTCGTTTGAGCGAGTCTACCACTTTCTGAAAATTTTCAGTGTGCAGGTTGGACGTGTTTTTATACGCACCACACCTAAACCTGTAGCTCTAGCGCTGTTATGTTTTGTTATTGCAAAACTATAATTTTTAATTTTAATCAAAAGATTATACGTAAAAATATAACAAATTATTTTTGTCGGTCAAACAAGAGAGAGCAACCATCGAGTCCGACACCCGCAAGATGTCACTCTAGCGTGGTTCAGTTTTGTTATTACAAAACTCTTAATTTTCAATTAGTCGGTCTAGAGCAGTGATACTCAACCTGCGGCCCGCGGGCCGCATGCGGCCCTCTAGCGTATTTTATGTGGCCCGAAGGCTAACTAAAGGGCCCTGTGATCAAATTATTTGTCAAATTTCACGTGTTTTCAAATTATTTGATAGTGTGCCGATGTGTTTGAGGCGTGTTTGGGCATGAGGCAGACAATTTAATGACTTTAATTGTAAATTATATTGATAGTTTTAAGAACTCTGATTAAAAAACAAGGTATTAATAACTTTTAATAATAAATTATTAAAGTTAATGAAAAAATACTCATTTTAAAAATAATCAATACTCATTTACTACATTGCAACGACCCATTACTAATCACAAGAAAAATTCAGGTCCGTATTAACAAAAAAAGTTTAAAACAATTGTGACCTAGAAGCAACACCCTGTATATTAAAATTTTCAAAATTCGTCTGCACATTTGAAAAGAGCACAAAAAACTAAGTTTATTTGCTTGCTTCAATTTTTTGCGCAGATAATTTTTAATGACATTAACTTTGAAATTATATCGAGATTTTTGTTTTGAAATTTCGAGTTCTTAAAAATTTCGACATAATTTTCAAATTAAAGTCATTAAATTGTCTGCGCAATAAATGGAAGCTCCATTAAAGCTCTTTTCAAATGTGCAAACAGGTTTTGAAAATTTCAATATACCTACAGGATGTTGTTTTAAGGTCACAATGGATTTATAATTTTGTTTAAACCGGACCTGGATTTTTCTTATGATTAGTAGTTGGGTGGTTTGGGTTCTAAATATGACATATTATGTCAAAATTTGTGTACCAAATATCAAAAAAATATACAAGGTGGTTCTAAAGTTATGGGTCCAGAAAGAAATGGGCAACATCGATAAAACACCCTGTAACTCGGTTATTCGCGGTGTGCAAGTACTTGAAAAGGGAAACGAGAAACGACCGTGCGCGAGTCGCGGAGAAATATTGCAACTATCTTAAATAATTCATATTGTCAATTGAAATTGTCAAATTGACGTATATTTCATACCTTCTGTCATTGACGCAGAAAAATTATATATTGCTCCACAATATTGATATGATATGCAATTATTATATAAAGGTAAATTTAATTAATTGTATTTTGCTTGCAGTACTGCATTTTAATAACTGATTTTATTTACTACATACAATTGTTTACGTTTGCTAAACATAACCTGCATCTTATTTTTTCTTCTTATTATTTTTTTGGACTATGGTCTTGACAATTATCCAGCAACCAGGACTAATATAATTGGCCAATATAATTAAAAGTGCGAATAAAAGTACAGAGCGTAGAAATAGAGGTCGCTTTGCCGAACTTGCACGGTCCAAATAAGGTCGGTGGAGCAATAAATTTAGTATATCTAGAACCGCCACATTTACCTCTATTCACCATTCAAGTATCTCCGTTTCCCAATGAAACACCCTGTATACTACTTCAATCTTGCTTGCGGCCCGAAAGCTGTGGCAATAGCTACTATGTGGCCCAGGAAAGAAAAAGGTTGAGTATCGCTGGTCTAGAGAGTCCAATTGGCAAAGGAGCAGTCGATCGACAAGTTTAGTGGTTTGCGATCGACGGTTCGAACCATAGCCAGGGCATGAAATTAATAAAAGGTCAACGCCGTAGTAGAAAATTCAACAGAATCTACGGCTTGGTCTGGAATAACTGGCGTCTGATCGGCCTGTGGAGGAGCGGTACGGCAAGGGATAAGGGCTTGCGGCTTGGTGATACTCCTCCATAGATCCCTACCGAAGGGCGTTGACGCCTATAAACGGTGTGTATATATATAATTTTCAATTAAAAGTACTTATAATTAATTACAAAATATTGTCGATCTCTTGGCCGACAAATCTACAGCCTCGTTTCTTAAGTCCGACAATGTAAATATGTTAGTTATGGCAGTTTATGCTTTGCGAACATGAAACTCCAGGCGACGACTTCCACCCTGGACGCCAGGTACCTTGGAGACCATCGCCGTCATGAAATTCGTACTCAACGGCCTCCAAAACCGCCGATAATGGTTATTGACTGATTTTAAATGATTATTAAATAAAACTCCAAGCGACGAGTTCCACCCTGGGCATCAGGTACATTTGAGACCATCGCTGACATGAAATTCGTGCTCAGCGATCCCCAAAACCCCCGAATAATAGGTTTTGACTGATTTTGAATTATTATAAAATAAAACTCCAGGTGACGATTTCCACCATGGATATCAGGTACCTCGGTGATCATCGCCGTCATGAAATTCGTCCTCAGAGACCCCCAAAATCTCAGAGTAATGGTTTTAACTATAAGTGACAAGTTCCACCCTGATCACCAGGTACCTTAGAGACCATCGCTGACATGAAATTCGTGCTCAGCGACCCCTAAAACTCCCCGAGTAATAGGTATTGACTGATTTTGAATGATCATAACATAAAACTCCAGGCGAAGATTTCTACCCAGGTCACCAGGTACCTTGGACACCATCGCCGACATGAAATTCGTGTTCAGCGACCACCAAAAAAACCCCAAGAATAAAAATTAAACTTATTTTCGTCAATATTTCTCGAGTTCTAAATTTTTCATTTTCCATCTCTTCGAGATGCACTTTGAAAATATATTTTTCATGTGTCCAAAATGCAATTTTTATCTCCCAGAGATCAATTTAGTTCACAAAATTCCTGGGTGTAATGCTTCGTTGCCTATCCTAAGAATTTAAAAATAAAAATTGACCTTTTTCGAAATTTTGCTCCAAAATCGCCCATTCTCGAAAACATGAATTTTTTCCATAATTTTGCCCCTCACTCTATAGGCAACACGTGCAAAACTAAAGAGATATTCAACTCTAACGCATCAAAACATTAATGTTCATTAGACAAAAAGGCCAAAGAAATTATACGATTTTTTGCAAGAGGTCATATTATTACACCAAGGCGCCGTTTTCCACCACGTAATAGCTTTCTCTAATTCTTGTAAAAACTTTTATTGTCAAAATTTTTATTATTTTTAAATGAGTTGATGGTTACACCATGCATGTTGAAAACATATTCGTATTACTGTCGTGGTGTAAGATCTTTAAGACTTATACCGAGGAACTTTATTGCTGGTAGTGTAGAGATGTGGCTTTATCGTCGAATCCTGAAGGTATCTTATACCGACCACTTTACTAATGAGGGTGTTTTGCTGAGAATGCAAAAAGATAAAGAGCTGTTAACCACAATAAGAGCAGCCAAAATCAAATACCTCGGTCACATCATGAGAAACAGCGAAAGATATGGACTACTGCAACTAATCTTACAAGGAAAAGTGGAGGGAAAACGAGGACCAGGAAGGCGAAGGATTTAATGGCTGAAGCATCTACGCACATGGTTCAACACAACAACCACAAGTCTTTTTGGAGCAGCAGTGTGCGAAGTACAGATTGCCATGATGGTCGCCAACATCCTAAACGGATACGCAACATTCTTGTAACATTCATGTTATTATGTTTTGCTGCAGTGACCCAGTCGTCAGCGTAGATTTTCTGCGAAGTTGTCCTTGGCAGGTCCACGATGTATATAAGTTAACCAGTAAGGGTGCCAAAACAAATCCCTGTATCGGTCTATTGCTGAGCCTCGTAGGTCTGAACACTGCTTGATCAATGGGTATAAATTCAAATATGTTTCTCATAGTTCTGTTGTAGATCCAACAGTTTATATAAACAGTTCACCAGTGTAATTGGTCGGTAGTTTTGAGGCAGATCATTTGCCTTTACTTATTTTAATAAGGCTACAATACAGGCATTTTTAAGTAAGTGGTTTTAATTCCCTGATTTTAAGATATCTGTATAGAGCTCAGCCAGCAATTTCCTAGCATATTTGCCACATTGAAGTAAAAATTCTGGTTGCATTTTATCGAAACCGGGTGTCTTTCCAGACAAATTCTGATATTGCTGAGATTTCCTCTTTAGTAAATTCGTCAGTATTTATAAGTACGTGGGCATGTAGAATGTAGAGCATGCGAGCTATATAAAAATAACGAGGTATCAGCAGAAAATCAGTGGC
Organism: Diabrotica virgifera virgifera; assembly: GCF_917563875.1. Taxonomy (NCBI): domain Eukaryota; kingdom Metazoa; phylum Arthropoda; class Insecta; order Coleoptera; family Chrysomelidae; genus Diabrotica; species Diabrotica virgifera. The sequence continues at coordinate 10,483,581 of NC_065443.1, read as the reverse complement.
CTTCTGACTACCCTAGAGAACCTACTGTGTTACTCGCTGAAGTCAAAGATGCAATTAAATCACTAAAGAGAAATAAATCCCTTGGCATTGATTCAATACCATGTGAAATACTACAGTTATTAGGTGACAAAGGATTACATATCATCCATTCTGTCTGTGTCGCAGTTTGGAATTCAGGAAAATGACCATCGGATTGGTGTACCTCAATTTATATCCCACTACACAAAAAAGGAACTACTACCAGATGTGAAAACTACCGCACACTGTCACTAATAACACATGCTAGTAAAATCTTTTTGCATATCATCGAAAACAGATTAAAAACCTATCTACATTACCAAATTCCTCAGGAACAAACCGGATTTGTAAAGGGTAAAGGTACAAGGGAACAAATCCTGAACCTGAGACAACACATTGAAAAGTCTAGAGAATTTCAAGTACCTATAATTATATGCTTCGTTGACTACCAAAAGGCGTTTGATTGTGTAAGCTGGATAAATATGTGGTCAATTTTAATAGAAATGGGCGCACCAATGCACCTGGTGACACTTATTAAAAATCTGTACCAGTCTAATATAGCGACAGTACGACTAGATCAGAAGTTATCAAACCAATTCAACACCGAGAGAGGTGTTAGACAAGGATGCGTGTTGTCACCTGACTTATTTAACATTTATGATGAACATGTCATGAGCATGGTTTTAGAAGGATGGGCCGGTGGAGCAACAGTAGCTGGTAGGAAAATCTCCAATTTAAGATTTGCTGATGACACTACACTTATAGCAGCAAATGAGCAAGAAATGTTTGATCTTCTGCGAAGAGTTGAGTACGAAAGCAATAAAGTTGGTCTGAAAATTAATAAAGCTAGGACAAAAATAATTGTGGTCGACAGATTCGACACTATTCAACTGTATAACATGTTACAGGGATACCAGATAGTAAACACCTTTATCTATCTCGGGTCTAGTATAACTAACGATGGTAACTGTGAAGCAGAAGTTCGGAGACGTATTGGTATGGCAAAAAATGCGATGAGTCTCCTAACTAAAGTTTGGAAAGACAGATCTATCTCTCAAAATATCAAGATGAGACTGGTGAATGCCCTTGTATTCTCAATATTTCTATATGGAGCAGAGACTTGGACTCTTCGCTGCGAGCGCCAAAAAATTGATGCCTTTGAGATGTGGTGCTGGAGAAGTATGCTGCGCATACCTTGGACAGCTCATAGGACAAACGTTTCCTTTCTAAACCAACTCAGTATTAAAAAAATGCTGTCCACAATATGTCTGCAACGAACTCTACAATTCTTTGGTCACGTGGTTCGCAGATGTGATGACAGTTTGGAGAGATTAATTGTTTCTGGAAACGTTCCGGGGGGAAGATCAAGAGGACGATCACCAACTAGATGGTCTGACCAAATAAATCATTTAGCTGGAAACTCATTCTGCGAAGCTCTTAGAGCAGCTGAAGATAGAGACCAATGGAGAAATATTGTTAGTAATATTGGAAGAAATCACGATCCTCAGTAATGGGGAAACGACAAGAGAGAGAGAGGGCATCTTCTAGTTTTACTTTTGTGGTGTGGCCACGGTTTCTAGGTGCTCTTGAAGTTGGAACAATGTGGGAGGTTTGTATTGGTACTTTGTCTTTAGTTGGATGTTTGGTACTACCAAGTTTTCTGAGAAAGGACAAGGCTTGTCTGCTTGATTTACCAAAGTCTAGGTTTGACAACACTCTCCATCCATTGTTGTCGCCTGGCTGCATTTAAACTGTGGTTCGTCCTCAATTTCTCGGTCTTGGCTTTCGTTGTATACTTGATATAATTTTTCACATTTTTCACATCTCGAGACATAATCTTTATGATATCCTCTGTGTATTGTTTTTTTCGCTATATTTTGGCTTATTGTTAATTCTACCTTTCGTATCATATCAAGCTAATTGGACTTTTTCCATCGCGTTAAAATAAGATGGCTATTGACAAGAGTATCCATATTAACGCTCTGTCAGGTAATTTAGATGAATGCTTTCAAAAAACATATTTACTTTGTAGTCTCCCATAATTAGAAAAATAAAGCAAACGTGATTTTATCTCCTTACCCTCATTTGATGCATAAGACGATTGAACAACATACGATGCTTGCAAAGCTATGTAGTACTTTTTAAGGCCGCTTGAGAAATACTCAAACCTCTATATATAGTAAAAAATAACAAAATAAGAGTGTAATGTGAAACTAATTCATTATGTTTCGCAATTACGATAGGCTTTGTCCTGAACTAGAGGCTGGGTTCAACCGGTTGTAAGCAATCAATTAAGAGAGCTTGCTTAGTTATGCAAACTCTTCCTCACAATCATTGGCGTAGGGTGCTAATCTTTTTCTCTTTCTTTTTAAATGCAATGACATATATCTCAGGGATTGTGTTGTAGGATCTACTTATCATGATAAACGTTACTTTTTTCTTGTTGTTCTTTTTGTGCTCTTGTTGTTCAAGTTTTTCTATAGACGACCGGTTCTTGTTGATTTCATATTTCTTCTTTAAATGCTGTCTCCCATTTGTAGGTTGGATATCATCATCACTATTTTTTTCTCTTTTTACCGCTGTTCTGAAGAGTTCTATCGGCCTCCATTTAAACCAGTCCATTAGATGTTTCAACCGTGACACTCTCCTTCTTCCTATACTCCTTCCCCCTCTTATGTGTATTATCAATCTTAGTATTTCATATTGCGGCCCCTTATTACTTGACCAATATTGCAAAATTATTATTTTTATTGTGCTGATTATTTCTTTGCCGATTTCTTGTAATACTTCCGTATTAGTTTTCTTCGAAGCATCCTTTTTTAACACCACATTTCAGTGAGCAGATGTTGAAACATCATTACTTTTCTACAAAGCTTATATACGATCAATCATAGATTATGGTTGTGTACTCTATGGCTCTGCATCTGATCGGGTCCTAAGCAGAATCGACATAACACAAAATACAGTTCTGAAGATTTGTTTAGGTGCTATGAAATTAACTCCAATTAATGCGTTACATGTCGAAGCTTTAGAGATGCCACTGAAATACAGAAGAGAATATCTAAGTAAAAAATGGATTATGAAATTACAACATAAAGATGAAACCCTTCATATAAAAATAAGCAAATTGAATGAAGCTGATTTGACGAATAAATATTGGAAACACAAGAATTCACCTCCACTTTGTGAAGCATTTCGCATTATGTCAAACTTTGATGTTACTTCAAATCCAGACGAAATCTTAGACTTTGAAGATTTTCCTTCTTTATTACATTTGGTAAAAGTAATTATGCCAAGTTATCATGAAAATGCAGCTATCAGTCATAACATCTTAAGAAGTATCTTGGGCGTTTTTTCGGAGTCTATAATTATCTACACAGATGCGTCGAAGTCAACGTTTGGCACTGGATGTGCCTTTTATGTCCCATCAAACAAGTATTTAGAAAAAATGTATAAAATAAATAATGCTTTCTCAATATTCAGCGCTGAAGCAATTGCAATTTATGAAGCTTTAATATATTTTATGAATACAGAAAATAAGTCTACAGTAATTGTTTCTGACTCACTTTCCGTACTGACAGCTATTCAGACAATAATATTTCCAAGTCATAATTTAAACAACTATATCTTCCAAATTAAAAAAATACTTTATGAGATCTATAAAAAACGAAGAGAAGTGCATTTCCTATGGGTTAAAGCACACATAAGTATCACCTGTAATGAACATGTTGATTTATTAGCAAAAAAAACCATCACACATGGATCGTTAACCGAACATAAACCTTCTAATCCAGATATATGTGCAATTGTTAAAAATGAAGTTAACGAACAATGGAGACGAACATGGAACGAATCTAGCAAACATAGTTCCTCTCAATATGCGATGATTCAACCTAAAGTGCCTACCGAGTACTGGTTTAAAAAATATTCCGTTCCCCGCAGATATATAACTTCCATTATTAGAATAAAATTTGGTCACGCCTGTTATCCTTTTCATTTGGCAAAAATTAACATTTTATCTTCAAATATATGTCTAGACTGTCAAAAAGAGGGAGACTTAAATCATATATTTTTTGAGTGCTCAAAGTATACTCAATAAACTAATAAACTAATTGAAAATTTATTAAAATATAATATATTTCCACCTTATAATTTATGTTACCTACTTTCTCTAAATAGGAAAAAAATATATGACTGTTTAATGGAATTTATTTGTAAAAGTAAAATCAACCTTTAAGCATTATCCACGAATTATTATTTACCTTTGTTTTATACCATATGTATATACCTCATATCCGCGACCTAGTCTAGTTATGTCTAAACGAAATGTCTTGAAGGGTCCCAAGACGAGAAGAAGCAAGTGACCCTATCTTATTCCTACCTTAACTCCTGAATACAATAATGGAAATATTAACAACCACCTTTACGGTAACGTTTTCTTATCTTTCTTATTTTTGTTTTGTTTTATACTTTTGAAATGTACTTGTGTGTGTGTGTGTGTGTGTGAGATCCTGGCATCAGACAAAATCTATTTGCCACAAAACATGTAAATTCTTAATTACATTAAATGATTTCATATTGTCTATTTTTAAACTATACCGCTATTTTTGAATTTCTGATAAAATTAATGATGGAATCTAGTACCGCTTTATCTGAGGAAGAAAGGAGAGCTGTAATATTTAGTGGCAATGGACACTCGTGATGAATTAGTTCTTGATACAGAATTGAAGAAGATTGAGAGTTCAGAGAACATTCTAGAAATATATGATTTAGATCACCAATGGATATATTGTCACAACTACAGACAGGGGAGTTAAGTATTCCAATTTTATATAAGTGAGACGGAAAGCGAGCATGGTTCAATTTTAAACGAGTCAATACTGACATGTGTGCTCTATTATAATTAAAGGTGAAATGAGGAATGTTTTTTGGAAGTGTAGGGTGAATTCTGAAATAATGGTTTGTAGATTTACTTGCAATTCTTTTGTAATCAGTTTCCCATTTCCTTCTGATATTAGGTTTGAGAGCATTATTCAAATCTTTTAAATTAAATACTTTGTCAATATGGTGGCAACTGTGACTACTTTTTGCGGCTATATCCGCAATTTCATTACCTTCGACTCCGCAATGTCCTTTCGTCCAAATAAACGAAACAGTTACATTATTTTGTTTAAGATCCATAATTAATTTTTTAATGTTCAAAATTAAGGCATTTCGGAATTGGTTTATTGGGTGACCGCTAATAGCTTGTAATGCTGATTTTGAGTCTGAAATTATTGCCACATTCGTGCATGTTTGAGTTGCACACCATTTTAGTGCCTTTTCAATAGCAAAGGACTCGGCGGTAAAAATAGAACAATAATTTGAGATTCTGTACTTTTCAATATGATTTATGTTTGAAACAAAAAATGCCGAACCTGTATTTAGCTCCGTTTTTGACCCATCTGTATATATTTTAGTTAAGTTCGACCCGAGACCATTCACAATGGATTTTATCATGGCTTGGTTTAAGATATTACAATCTGAATACCGAGGGAATATGGTGATAGGTTTGTCAATTATAGAATCGAAACTGTGTGCATACCATGGTATTTTATTAAGTTTAACAATATCATTTTGAAATAAGTTTGTATCAATAAATGCATCTGCCAAAGGAGGAGAGTTTTTCTTTTTCCAATAATGATTTGTCAAATTGTCAATTACAAGAAAGTTAATTTTTGCGATCAAATCACTGTTGTAACATCTATATTTTAATAGACTTTTATTTGCTAAAAACTGTCTTCTGAAATGTATTTAGATTTTAAAATATACTTATTTTGACTGGCCGAGTGACGACAGCCCATGCCAAAAAAAAACAACATTTCAAATAAATCTGGTGTTCTTATGTGTTCTTGTTTCAGTATCCTGTTTCAAGTCCATATTGTAGTATTGAAAATAAGTATTATCTCAGAGCTCTTATCCTCAGTTCTAATCTAAGGTCTTTATCTTTATTGCAGATAATTGTCGTTAATAATTTTGTTCTATTTGTTTTACCTGTTTTCTTCGTTAAAAACTTGTTTGGCACCCATTCTATAGACAACTCTGTTTTCAACTAAGTCATACTGAACATATTTCATAATCTTACATTCTAGAATCTGATCTAATCTTGTGTTCCATAGTCGTTATTTCAAATTTCATGTTCTATGTTGTGTATTTCGCTTATATGACAGTGACACTTCATCCCTACTCCCTGACACAAACTGAAAATGGAAGGGAAAAATTATTCCTTAAATAGGCATGACATTTGAATATTATCTTTATTTTAATCCATCAACACTTATTCTCTTGGGTTTTTGGGAATAAAACCACTTTTCTCCCCCGGGAGCTTCAAGCATCCTCAAATCGCCGGCGATACAACAACGAAGACCATGTCATCTGAACTGCAACCACATCACCAAGACTGCAACGACCAACATCCGTAGGCCTGGTGGAATACAGCATTTAGAACCACAGCGCTAGTTGCAGAAACAGCTGTACCATCCGACATCAAGAAGATCTACCATCAAATACCACATGCCACGCATAAGTATAATCTACAAATTGTTAGTTTTTGGCAAGAATTTGAATATATTTGTTAATGCATTTAATAAATAAGTCATATTTTTATTATATCTTTATTAAACAATAAACATGATTAGTTACAAATACTGTTTTGTTTGCTTCCATTCTAAACTTTCATAGTTCATTTCTAAGATTAGGACAAGACGAACACACACCTTGAGAGACTGAGCTAAGTTAGGGTGAACGATAGCTATCTTAGTTGGTTGAGATATTATTTTCGAATGTTATTTCAATTAACTGGGGTAGTCTGTCGCTTATTATGTCTCATTATTATAATAAAAATAATACTCTGGGCTAATTAGCAAAATTCATGGAAAAGTTATTTACCAGCAATTTTATTGCTGGAATCGAATTATAAGATCCTATATATTAATAATATAGGTATGCAAAGTCCGCAGATAGTGTGCTACTTTTTTTATAAACAAAATGGCGCCGACAAATCGTATTTTTTTCAATTATTGCTATATAACTCCGAAGATTTTAACTTTACAACAAAAACACCCAAATAAAAATTCACCACAATTAAATTCTGCATAGAGATATGTTTTTCACGATTTGCTCCGACGAAAATTTTCCTCGGAAAATGTGGGTTTTCCTAACAAAAACTATAATTTTCAAATAAAGTTTTAGGTAAGTAATTATTAATCAATAATTAAATAACTTAGTGACATCAAAGATTTCTTGGTATAGATTGTAATTCCAGAAGCTGGTGAAAATTAAACGAATATTTTAGCAACAATTCAATTGTTAATTAACAATTTACGATCGCAATAATAACCAAAATAATCATGACACATTGATCAAACTTATAAAGATTATAAAGATGAGATGCTTGTTTAATATTTTATCGACAAAATATAAATTTTTCTTTTTTTTTGCATAATCTTTAAATTTTGAAAAAAAAAAAGTTATAATACGTTGGTCTAATTAGTAAAGTACAAAGAAAGGTTATTTACCAGCAATTTTATTGCTTTAATCGAATTATAAGATCCTATATATTATTAATATAGGTATGCAAAGTCCACAGATAGTGTGCTATTTTTTTTATAAACAAAATGGCGCCGACAAATCGTATTTTTTTCAATTATTGCTCTATAACTCCGAAGATTTTAACTTTACACCAAAAATACTCAAATAATAATTCACCCCAATTTAATTCTACATAGAGGCATGTTTTTCCCGATTTGCTCCGACGAAAATTTTCCGGAAAATGTGAGTTTTCCCAACAAAATCTCGAATTTTCAAATAAATTTTTTGGGCCAGTAATTGTTTATCAATAATTATATAGCTTGGTGAAATAAAAGCTTTCTTGGTATAGATTATAAATTCAGAAGCCGGTTAAAATGAAACGAATATTTTAGCAACAATTCAATTGTTAATTAACAAATTACAGTCGCAATAACAACCAAAATAATCATGAGACGTTGATCAAACTTAGAAAGATTATAAAGGTGTGATGCCTATTTAATATTTTGTCGACAAAATATAAATTTTTAATTTTTTTGCATAATCTTTAAATGTTTTAAAAAAAATGTTATAAACAAATTAACATTTCTTAGAAATTGTTTATTATATTCTAATTTTAAAAATACTTAAAATGCGTATTTCATAGGTCTTGAAAATGAATGCTTTAAAAAAATTTTCCAACCATTTGCAAATAAGTTAGGAAACAGCAAAATAAATATACGATATCTCCATTGTCTATAATTTGTTTTAATTGTTTCAAAGCTTAAAAGTGAGTCTATGGTACAATCTAATTACTCACAAAGAATGTCAAAAATTAGTGCAATGGTTATATTTTAATCAAAGATTAAAAATACTTTTTTTTGTAACTTTTAGCGCGAAAGTAGGCTTGATACAGAGCCGGAGATAAAATGTTCACTCGAAGCGACTGACACGCTTAAACTCGCGCGAGTTGTGTATGTGGGCGGGTAGCTACGGTACTGTATTATTCTACTTTCGCGAGTGTAAATTACAAAAAAATATATTTATAATCTTTAATTAAAATATAACCATTAAGCTGATAATCGATATTGTTTTATAAATAATTAGCTTGTACTTTAAACTCATTTCTACGCTTTAAAAGAATTAAAAAAATTATTAACACCGTAGTAATCGTATGTTTACTTTGCTGTTTCATAACTTTTTTGCAAATGGTTGCAAAAAAGTTTTAAAGCATTCATTTTCAAGATATTTGAAATGCGCATTTTAGCTATTTTTTAAAATTATAATATAATAAAAACTTTCTGAGAAACGTTAATTTGTTTATAACTATTTTTTTTTAACATTTAAAGATTATGCAAAAAAATAAAAAATTTATATTTTGTCAACAAAATGTTAAATAGGCATCTCATCTTTATAAGATTTCAAAGTTTGATCAGTGTATCATAATTATTTTGGTTATTATTGCGACCGCAAATTATTAATTAACAATTGAATTGTTGCTAAAATATTCGTTTAATTTTCACCAGCTTCTGGAACTATAATCTAAACCAAGAAGCCTTTTAAGTCACCAAATTATTTAATTATTGGTAAATAATTACTTATCTAAAACTTTATTTGAAAATTAAAGATTTTGTTGGGAAAACCCGCATTTTTCGAGGAAAATTTTCGTCGGAGCAGATCGGGAAAAACACGTCTCTATGCAGAATTTAATCTAGGTGAATTTTTATTTGAGTGTTTTTGTTGTAAAGTTAAAATCTTCGGAGTTCTAGAGCAATAATTGAAAAAAACACGATTTTCGGGCGCCATTTTGTTTATAAAAAAAGTAGCACACTATCTGAGGACTTTGCATACCTATATTATTAATATATAGAATCTTATAATTCGATTCCAGCAATAAAATTGCTGGTAAATAACTTTTCCCAAAAATGGCCTATTCTCCGATAATCAGCCCAGACTATAATAAAGATTTAATGCCTCCGCCCTCATGGCATAACAAAACTATCTAGATTATAGTCATCATGTTCTGTAAAATGATATTGGTTGGTGGGATAACTTTTTATCTTTTATCAATCTGTGTGATCTATTCTTAAATATTTCCGAAAAAAATTTATGCCGATTAAGAGTACGACATTGCTGACACATGTCATTAGCTCTTCAAAATGGCACCAATAGTGCTTTTCATTCTCATTCGTTTGTTTCGAGCTTCTGCCATATGTCGTATAATCCTTGTATATTAATATTATACATAGATTATACAGCATATGACAGAAGCTCGAAACAAATGACAATCGATGAAACGCCCTATATGAGAACAACTGGAAGTTTTGAATCTTTTAATAACCTATTTAAATACTAATTGGTAACCCAGTTACTTTTCCAAAACTTTTTTCTCAATAAATACTCTATAAATTTGACTTTTTAAGGGAAAATGCGCAAAATGTCGCCTGTCGAAATTTTCAATGTGTTTTAAATATATTCATTTTTTTTGAATCCTGAGAAAATTAATAAATATTTTAAAAAAATGAAACGCAGAATGAAACATTACATTATTACTGTGTGCCGAAAGTTTCTGAAAACTTATATAATGTTTATAGTAAGTTACAGGGAGTGAAAATAAAAGAGAAAATTTAGTGTGATTTTTAATTGCAAATATTTCATTCAAAAGAAACTTTTTATTTATTCTAATGGACTTTTGGCCCTCGGTAATAACGTAGTCTTTCATTTTGAATTTAAATTAATCAAAAATTCGTATTAGTTTTCTCAGGATTCGAAAAAAAAATTAATACATTTAAAACACATAATTTTGAAAGGCGACATTTTGCGCCTTTCCCTTAAGTAGCAAATGTTTTATAATAGAGTGGAAGCTTGAGAACTGTTTGTACACTAAGTTTTTTCTTAAAGCTATGCATTTTTGTGTATTTCAGATTTGGTTTCTCCTGCTATAAAATCGATGATGACAATGATTTTGTTTATGATGAATTTTATTAAGTAGGAAATATAAAATTGTTTCAAAATTTTGGTGGATTCACCTGGAGATTAGTACTACCTAATCGTAATCACAAATTTGTATAAGAATACATTAGTTTCCTGACTCATTGGCCGTGTATCGAATTATTTCGTAATTATATTGTTTCATCAGCAGCAGTGGAAGACTTTATTAAAAAAGATGAGAATTTTATGACCTGTCTTCATGAAGACCTATTAGCATGAAGATAGTAGTAGATAGTGTTGCGCGCCACTGGTTATATGAAGAAGATAAGTAAGGGAAAGACTATTATTTCGGGGAAACGCATCGGCGGCGGCGACATCGGCGCAAATGCCGAGATTAAGTCATTTGCGTGGCTTTGTTCATCTCTGGCACAAGCTACTCTTTGTACTCTTTTACACGATTGCGATTAAACAACCCAAGGAATCGCAAGACGAGGAAGACCAACATGTCCTCGGCTAGTTTTTATAACGTACATAACAATTACTGTGAAGTAAGTACATCGGAAAATGCGACCGATTCGCACATCTAGCAGTTCGTAGTTGTGGTCGTACACGGTGAGGTACGTCTATCCGGTTTCAGACAGAAAGAATCTGATCAGTCGGAGTTGACGTCTTGAAGAATTTAGAAATTATTATGTAGATCAAAACACTCAATAATTACAAAAACATAGACGTCGGTTTTCAATACAAACTTCAAGCATTATTTTATCAATTAGGTCTTTTTGTTACTGAAAATGGCACATAAGATAAGCAAAAAGAAAAGCAAATTTAGAGTTTAACAGGTATTTTCTCAAAAATAAAATTTTTCATATTCTGCGCAAAATTTCCAAGGTAAAACTTTATCGTGAAAACTAACAACCATTCAAGTGATATGAACAAGAAAATTACGGACACTTTCCATTAAATGTTTATATCCTAATTAACACCTTTATGGCACCAGTAGCCGTCATGCTAAAATATTTAAAAATAGAATCAATACGATTTATAAAAATGGCAAAAGAGAGAAAACCGTCGAAGCATATGTGATTTTGTTTTAAATTTTCACGCAGGTTTGACTAGGAAATCCCACAGTTTTACATATTTTACTCTCCTTGATTTCATCTTTTAGTATCTACTTTCAAAAGCATAAGGGATAAAATTGTGGCTAATCTTTTAGTGAAGTCCGATGGTTTGAGATGTCTTTCCTCAACAATATTATTTGTTTCTATTTTGGATATTAGTCTATTCAGTAGTGAACTTTTCGATTTCTTTCGAAAATTTCGCAAATCGCTATTTGCGATTTCTTTCTTTGTCTTTTCATTTTCATTTGTATTTTACCAAGAAGAAAGTTGATATCACTTTTTTTTTACATTTCTTTTATGATTGCGTCCACGTTCTTATTAGCTCAGTAACTGTTTAGCAACGTGTTAAATGTGTTAGCAACCAGGTCTTCCCTCCTTTTAACAAACACTGAAGACGTCCTCCTCCGCAGTGAAACTCAATGAATCCAGTACCAACTACAGAAAACAAACCACGTTTTGAAGAGGTGATAGACACCTAAAACAGGACCGAACGCATCAATCCAACACAAATAAAATAAACTGCAAACACATTAACATGGAAAGGATTACTCCTTATTTATTTAATCTCTTCGTTTATCTGACGGCTTATACAGCATTCTCTGCTGCAATCTCCATCTTCAACATCAAAGGGATTGAAGCAAGGATGTTGCCTATTCCCCACCTTATTTAAAATACACCTCGAAAGTTCTTTAAAAAGATAAAAACAGAAGAAAAATGGGAATATCATTCTCCAACACTATGGTCTATACGCTTAACTTTGCACACGTTCAAATAATATGTAGTAGCCCAAGAATATGACGATTTAAACTATATGGCCCGAAAATTATTTAAGAAAATTAATAAGACAACTGAATACTTGTACGTTGGAGGACAACAAAAAGATCTCATATTAGACGACGATAAGCACAGCATATCTAGGTATCAATATTTCGCACGATCCATTAGACAAAGCCATAACAGAAAGAAATACGGCAGGTAGGAAAGTCATTACAATGTTAAAATGGCCACTAAAAGAAAGAACACTAGCAATTCTGAGAACAGCGGAAATTGATTTTTGGAGAAGAGCTGCAGGAAGATCTAGAAGAGAAAGGAAGGCATTACAGAATAATCATAATAATACTCAAACAATCACAGATGACTTATCAACAGAGCAACTTATGTATCTGCTTCGTATATACCTATCAAAAGAATGGATGGCCAACGAATACCAAAGGAAATACTAAATTGGCAACCAGAAGGAAAGAGAAAACGAGGTAGACCGAGAAAAAGTTGGAGCGAAGAAATAGATAAAGAGCTCAGAGAAAGAAACGTAGAAGAGGAGCTATGGAACAACCTGACAAAGTGGCGACTGGAAGTCGGAAAACGTTATAAACCGATATGTAGTAGTAGTGGTAGGTACTTGATCAATTAATTGGTTTTATACTTTAGTATCTCTGTTGATTATATTGGCTGTCTGTCAAATATTTTATTTAAAAATGATAATGGTTCCTCCTACCGTCACTGATATTATTCTGCTTTAGCTGTTGTTACAAAAAGCTCTGTTACTAAACTAAAATCATCGATAAGAATAAACGAAAAAGAACTTGGGTAATGTAAAAAAGAAGGAATAAACAATGAAGAAGAAACTAGTTAGAGTGCTGGACCAAAAAAAACAGCCAATAAAAATAGAGAAATTTAACGAATATTCATGAATTAAATGTTTTAATGATTGGCGATATCAATTTTATTGTAATGAAAAGTAGATGGTAAAGAAAGGGAAAATGGATAAGCAATCACCTGTTGGAACTTATTTAATAGCGAAATAATTGCTTGATTGATTTCGCTAAGGCAACAGGATTAAAATCGGCCGTAGCTGCAGGCGCTAATATTTCACAATCCGGCCCCGATTTTCAGTACCTAATTCAATTATCCGGTGCAAATCAGTGGCTTCCGCACGAAAATTTTGCTAAATCGCCATATCAGTCGGCTTTCCGTAAGGTTCCATTTGCATGTCGCCGCCTAGGGCTGACGCTACCGAACGCCGCCACTCTACGCCGAGGAAAGAGACGAAAATAACACGGATAGTATAAGCACAAGGGGGATAAATTATATTTGCATCTCGGGACAGCAAATGAGGATCCTGACTACGAGCGTTTATAGCCGATGCCAGGAGCATTGTCGTGATTATGCAGATATACCAATAGATACGCGGTACGAATTGATTATTATTATTTAATGGATATACTTGAAACAACTAATTTCATCTAAAATTCATCAAAATTATATATTCATGACAGTATGTGTCACAGGAGCACGATTTTTCAGCTTTTGTGTTTTAAATTGGAAAAAGAGCCGCACTATGCATTTCACTCTTGCTAGATATCATCAGGTACGGATATCTGAATGCAACCAAAACCCAATGGCCAACAATCGCCTCCTGAAAGCACCCTAGTCCAGTAGTAATCGTATAATGGCGTCATCTACTGCGATGGTCAAACAATTTATTAAAAATCGTTTTCTCTTCATTGTACCACCGAAGTTTGCAAATATTTATATCTTCTAGCAGCGCATCTATTCTCGGTATGTATTCATGTAAGTAAATGTCAAAGGAGGACGATTTTTCAGGCTTTCTTGACTTTGTTTCGTTCTAACCGTCGTAGTAGATGGCACCGTTGTAGGGTAGGAAGCTTTCTGGAGACGTTTTTTGGCCTTTGGGTGTTGGTTGCATTCAGATCTCCGTAAATACCTGATGATCTGCTTAAAAGTAAAATGCATGGTGCGGTTCTGTTTACAATAAAATGTAAAACACAAAGGCCGATGAATTGTGCTCCTGTGACATATATGTTGTCATGAATACATACATGCAATAGGACGCTGTTCTAGAAGATATAAATATTTGCAAACTTTGATAGTACATTGTGCAGAAAACGATTTTTAATATTTTTTTTTCATTTTAGCTATCACAGTAGATCATGTAGGATTACTACATAACGACTAGCCATAAAATAAAACATTCCTTGGTCATGTCTGACATAAATACGTTAGTTCTTGAAGTTAATCCCTAACATCTTGAAGCACTTTTTGCAAAATTTCGCCTTCGGTACGCTACGACAACATGGATGTGAATAGAAAACTGTAATTAAGGTTATCTAACACAAGTAAAGTACCAAAGCACATTTGCACCAAAACGTTTTAACATTTTACGCTGCGTCTTGTTCATCGGTTTAGAAAGCGAAATAGTTCTAAAATGGAGACATTGCTAAAAACGCATTAACGTAATAAAATGTACGTAAAGGTGCGTGACTTAAACATTTTTCTCCAAACGAGTAGAACGCGCTGTAACAAATTGTTCTGTTTAGTACGTGTTCGCCAGCAAAATTCTGCCTAACCAAACGATCCGATCATTTTCGGAGGAGTGTTGGTAACTGTGGAAAAGTCAAAAGCGAGCATTTAGATAATAGCAATATTATAATAAAATATCAAAATATACATGAATAAGATACAGCTGAAGAAATAGGATGTACCTCCGAAAAAGAACAGAAAAAGATTGATAGTCTGCTTGGCAGTTACCCAAGAGGAAACGCTAAAAGTACCAAATCGACAGATAAGTACAGGAAAAGGTAGTTTTTCAAAATTCTTACCAAAATTAATAAAAATTACTGTTTATCTACTTTTTTAGGAACGGATAAAATATGTGCCTAAATGGTTTGCTTTTTCCATTCTGGCATTTCTTTTAGATAGATATGAACCGTGAAGAACATAGAGTTGTTTTGTTATGACTTATTATCGAATGCCTTTTTGATGTTTTTTTAAATAAATTCAATAAGAGAAAAATCTCCACCAGCTATAACAAGATTCTTTGCTACCATGGTTGGACAAACACTGAAATACAATGAGCCGAACATGGGAACACTGCGAATAGGGCTTTTCATCGATTGTCATTTGTTTCGAGCTTCTGGCATAATCTGTATAATATTAATACACAGGTATATACGACATAATATGACAGAAGCTCGAAACAAATGACTGTGAATGAAAAGCCCTATATAACGAACACTTCGAGTAACCTGATGATATGCTTGCTTGTGCGCGCTCAGCTCCTTCGGTTCCTTTTGAAGAAAATGCTCTAGTCAGTACGCACCTTAAAAATGCACTTAAAGCGTATGTCACATCAGCTGGCATCGGCTATAAACACTTGTAGTCGGGATCCTGACTTGTTGTCCCGAGATGCAGGTATAAATTATCGTCGATCTCGTATTATGATCGGCGAACCCTGTAATCGCGCACTTATTAAACATTATTACGAGATCGGCCGCGGGTGAAACTTGTGGAAATTTTATAAACCAGAATCACCTGTGCTCGGTGGTGATATAAAGTGTTCAAGTTTCGCCAAGGACGTACTTTTACTACTGACAAATTATGCTGTCAGTGAATATTGACGGCGAGGCATTCATTGAATGTCAGAACGAGTAGTAGCCAACTCGCGAGGATTGCTAAAAAGCTAGCATGGAATAATAGAATTGAAGGAAATCGTTTCTGCTCGTAATTGTACATATACGTTTAGTTTATAAGTGCGCGAGACGATTATGTATTGACTCTTCCAGATCTATTGGAATATTATACAGTCAGAAACGTTTTGAAAACATTTCATGTGCAAAGGCACCAATCAGATTTGTATATTGGGACCGACAAAATATTTATTCATCTTAAATCCTTCATAATAAGTGTTAAAGATATATTATAAATCAAACGCAGTAGCTAACTACTACTAAACTAGCAGGAGTAGTAAATCAGTTAACCCTTTAACTGGCAAGATTCTAAAAATTATTCTTTTTAGTTGGGTATTTTTTCCAAGTTTAATACTATATTAAGAAACCTAGAAATGCTATTAAAATTTAAATATCAATTTTTGTTTGGCGTCCAGGTAAAATCAGGTAAAGGGGTCCTCAGGTGCCCCTTGCTGGTTTAAGTTAAAAATAGCCAAATAAAAACAGTCTTTGGCATTAGAACCACATAATTGAATATCACATTTGCTACACACACATTGAGTTTTCGCCACTTTGCAAAATTTACATTTTTTTACCACCCCCTTTGCTGAGCCAAAGTGGAAAGTAATCAATACTGTCGAAGCGAATGTCATCAATGGAATGTTTTGCTTTTTTTCCAATTAGTTTCAACAGAATCAATAAGTTCTTGGATTTCATCTTCGGTCATTATGGACAAATCAAACTTTTTCTTTCTCCAGTTGATATTGCCTGCCCTTTACAGAAGCAAGATATACAAATAAGTGATCAAATGTAGGAAAACAATAGCACAACAACACACAACAATCACAACAAATTGAGACAAAACTTCACATAAACCGGCAAGGGGTCCCTCAGAAACCCTTTCTATTTTCGTTTCTAAAGCACACTCAGAATATTTAGTTTGTAATATTTCCAATATAATATAGTGAAACTCTAAGCTGTAAACCACTCATAAAAAATGTTTTCACTAAATTCAGATTACTTGCAGTATCAAAATCTTACTTCGAAAAAAAGTTTAATGAGAGATATTTGTTCTGCGTTCACCTCAACCTGTCGCACAAAACTGAGGCAGAAATTTAATTATATGGCGTAATGAATTTAGAATGCGTTTGAAACGTCTCTAGAAGAACTAGAGAAAAAGACTCGAAACAGTTTGCGGCTACATTAATTTTACCTGTGGATTAAATAAATAATAAGCGAAGGGGTCATCAGGGACGTCTTGCCAGTTAGAGGGTTAAATTTAAAGTTTGATTTAAGGTTTGGTTAAAGGAAATTTAAAGAGTTATAAAAACCTTGTACTGGAACCAAAACGTTAGAGTTAAGATCGAAGGTTCTTAAGATCCCCGCAGAAGTAGAAATTAAGAGAGAAATTACACAAGGATATATTTTGCCACTCCTGTTATTTATTCTTTATTCTGAGTTTCTATTTAAAGAGGCACTGGACACTGGATGATTCCAAGGATGGAGTCAGGGTGAGTAGAATAAATATCAATAGTATCAGATACGCTGATGATACTGTGTTGATTGCGGATTCCGACTTTGGTCTACAATGACTTATCGACGATGCTCGGTATGTGAGCAATTTACTATGAAAATAGACATGAAGAAATCCAAAGTGATGTCAATCCGAAAAAACCAAAATGTACCTCAACATTGCATAAAAGATAATTACAATTCAAGCTAGGCAGTGATAATAGTAAATTTTAATTAGGAGCTAAATGTCATTAAGTATTCATTAAGTATGAGCAATTTCAATGGTTCATTTTTTTAATGTTAGAGTTTTTTCGTCCACTTGGTATATTAAACCGATCATCATCGGTTTTTAAATGTATGTATATACGCTAGGACAGCCAAGTGAACCCACGCCGTTGAGTCTATCAGCGCCATCTACCGGGTCAACGGCCTTTCAATGTGCTTGTTTACAATAAAAAAATTTGATTTGCGCAATTGCCTCATATCGATAACAGAACAATTTTTTTAAAGGTTTTGTTGACCTGTTTATGAAATTCAATAATATTTAAGGTAGAGTTGTAACGAATGCTTGTATTCTTTTGCTCAAATTGTTCACTCAAGAATACTCAAAGAGTTTTATAATACTCCTCAAAAAAAATGTTCACAAAGCTAGATCAAGCTAATGTTAAAAATTTTAATAATGTTGTTAAGCTTGATACTGGATGGCTAATCGGACAGGCCACATGCCAAAAAAAATTTCGAGAACGTCATGCTTTTGACATTTGTTAAGAAAACAGCAAATTGATTGTGCGAAACTGGAAGAAGAAATGTACCTATACGAGTATCTTATATAGAAGTTAAAGACTAACAGATATAACTACAAGACAAACCAACATTTTGACTTGGAAGAGAGCTTCCAAATGATATATTACTTGACATATGATCACATTAAATCATGAAAGGTCGCCATTTTGAAAGGGTACGGATAGAGTAACAAAAGAGCTCTTCAAACAAAGTGTTAATTACGTATGATTGTATTTAAAATAATTTTACAAAATGGCGCCTGTCCATTTTTAATGATTACGTAAATAAAATGTCATAAAATTAATATACAAATGCATTAGTTTAATAACAAAAATAAACCTTTATTATAATAAGGTTTATAGGTAGTTCAAAAAATATTAAGTATGAGTTGAACATTTGACACACACTGTATACCACTCTGCTTAAAAATGTTTCATGTACAAGCTTCCAGTGTGTTTTACCTTGTTTTTATATCATATGATTATCGTGTAGTATCGTTCATAGTCTATGTGTATTTTTGTTTCGTAGTTGTTCTACAAAATATTCCACTTTTCTTCTTTGCTTTTTCTCAATTTCATCGTCTTTCAGTATTGTCTGACATACTTGAATTTTATTTTTGTGTATGTCTTTAAGTCTTATTTTCATTCTTTGGTAATCTAATTCCAAATAAAAACAGCACCATTTATGATTACCTAGCATGTGCATAAACGTAAACTAAAATGTAATTTTTAAAACCCTCCAGTAGATTGTTAATGTCTTAGAGTAGATGGAAGTTAAAAACATAAAATCGTTGATTTTCTAGTAAAATTCTGATATCGCAACCAAAATGGTAATCTAACGCAGCTTGCTCGTTTACATGGACAATTATTGGCCTGCCTCAATGTAAAGAATGCTTTTAGCAGCGACACAGTTTTGTAACCCAAACGAAATAATCTACACAACTATGTTAACTTTGCTTAGAGCGTTCATTTGCTACATACTGTAAATATCTGAACATACTTATGTCACTAATTATATCAATTTATATGATATTTACTGTATTTATGCGTTTTTGCGCTAATTTCTTTTTTTAGTTACCATATTAAATATCGGTTTACGAATCGAGATAAATGAAAGGCAGATATTTTGTAATTTAACGGTAGAACTGTGATTGAATGTGCCTTTCTGGTGCACACACTGGAATCTGGTGGTATTCTTTTGGTCTTTCCTTACTGAATGCTCCAACCATTTTCATTTTCTTCTTTTAATCGTGACCATTATTTTCTCTTCTTTTGTTCTTCTGCGTTTCTTATTTTATCAGGATACTATTTTTTTTTTAGATTTTTCTCAACAATTTATTTATAGAGCTTTGTTTAGAGAAGTTTTTGGTAGTTGTTTCTTTTTGTCTCCAAGAATGTGCGCCATACAATAATATACTCACAATACAGCTGTTGAACATTTTGATTTTGGTTAATTCTGATATATCGCGTGTGTTCCAGACTTTCTTTAAGGAGTTATTTATGTATATATGTTGTGTCTTTACTATTTTTTTTTCTACATTTGACCTACTTTCGCCTTTTTTTCATAATTGATCCCAGATATGTAAATTTATCATGTATATATGTATATTTATTTATATGTAATTTAATATGTATATTTATTTATTATTTATAATATATAATTATAATTTTAGTTTCCAAACTGTTGTTTTTTAAGAGTTTCGTTTATTCCGTATTTATCATAAGGACCATTACATTATAGTGTTTTGCAAGCTTGTCGATCTTCTTTTCTATATGGTTGCTATGTTCGGCTAGGAGACAAATGTCAACTGCGAACCCCAAGTGCTCCAATTGGTTGTGCAGGTTCCACCTAGTACCTATTTTTTATCGCTTACTTTTTCCTAATCCGTTATCATCAGGAATAGTGTCGGGAACAGTACGCATCCCTGTTTATCTCCGCTTTATATAGCTATATTCTCTGCAATATTGCTCCCGCATGTTTTACTCACCCTTGTAGAAATTTTGATCTGGATGACTAATTTCATAGGTACTCCATATACTTCAGAACATTCCACATTTGCTCTCTGTTTATTGTATCGACTAGATGGACGGATGATATAAAGCTCATCACCACAAATTGGTTGCAAGAAGCTCAAGAAATGGATAAATGGAAAATTTTGCGGCAGGCCTACGCTTAGCAGTGGACAAATATTAGCTAATTGATGAATGCTGTCCTATGGTATAGCGTTTATTTTTAATTCTTTCTTGTCTTTTTCTGACATTTTTCTTTGGGTTTTTTAGTATTTCTTTAGGTGATTTCCACACCATAGATTTCGTGTTGGAAGTTTAAAAAAAAGTGTTGTGCACTGTGTTGAATTCACTCACAATTAAAAATAGAAAACTACAAGAAATACCTATGCACTTAATAGTCAATAATTGTAAATAGATCTGTAGCAACAAAAAAAACAAATCTTTTCAATATTATAACAAATATTTTTCAGGTTATGCCTACTCGTTCATCTGAGGAGATGTACCTCATTATATATTTTTTACACTATCAGTGGTTCAATAATTACAGAAAATAAACTAGTTGCTCTATCCCCGATCTAACTAATAATTATGGTAATATCCATCTTTCTACTCTGTTAACGACTTGAGGTCGTCTTCGTCTAATGGGAGAAAGTGGGGCAAACGTTTATATTTGTCCGCAGACAGTAGGTAATTGCATCTGCAATGAAAATGAATGGTTTTAGTTCTCGTACAGGTTGAGTATCCGGTTTGAACTAAATCAAATTTATCAATCTCAATCAATATTAATATTATCTTAAAATTTGGATTATATTTTAGTTTTTTATGGGTTTCATGAACAATCTACACAATTTTTCATGTATACAATTTAGTTTTATCTAAGGCATTCTCAAGTTTCTAGGAAGACAGGGACATTGATCACAACATTGACAAGATTTAATATATGAAACAATGATTAACTCAACCAATGACTACCTTCAGAAAATGTGGGGTGTAATCTAAATAAGTTTAAATACTCATTGATTTTGGACTCTTTTATTTGAAAACTGCTGGAAATAATTTATCCATATTATTTTTTCTTCTTCTTCTTTTTTAAGTGCCGTCTCCTAATCTGAGGTTGGATATCATGACACACTCCTGATTCCTAAAGTCCTTCCTCCTCTTTAACTTTCGGTATTTCTTCAGTCTTAGCATTTTCCTCATTGCGCTTCCCAGATCTTGTAACTCATAATATTCTAATTGTCAAATAAAAGTATACCGGGGATAAAGAAAGAAGCAATAGAAAAAAATAGGAAGCAACACTTTCCGATTAGAAAAAAAAAACAACATAAGAAATCTAAATGGGATCCAAGCTATATTATTATCCTGGTTTTTTATAGCGTTCTCCGCCTTTCAGTTCGCAGTTTCCAGCTTCCTCGGTCATTCCATTTGCCAGGGTGAAGGTTTCTCTCCAAAGTATAAACTTCGATTAAGAAAAATAAATATGTAGATTCGTAGTAGTACAAAAATATGTAGAAAATTGTATAGGTGCCTTAAATTAGAACTGGGCAGAAACTTAATTAGAAGATAAAATGGGAGTTAAGCAAAGACGAGATTATCTGAAGACAAAGACCGAAGAAAAGGAGCCGATGGAGATCAAGACAAAGATAGGTAAATTATGAAACCACAGTCAGAGGAGTACATTTGATAAAGATTATTTGCCCCAATAGGGAAGATATCGATACAACAGTTCCAAAGTGTAACAAGTCAAATATCATTAGTTATGAGAAAACAGGGTAAGAACTCTAATTGTTACGCTTTAGAACCCTTAATTATTGGTTATTGAAGGTTTCCAATACTTAACTCCCAATCACTAAAATTCAAACTTGTTACTCTTTGAAGCTGGTGTATCGATATTAATATGTCCAGGATTTTATTGATTGAGATGTTGAACAAAGATGCTGATGCCTGGTGCTTAATGTATGCTGATGATATGTTATGAAATGAGCACAAAATACTGAAATTAATTTAGAACAAAAACTGAAACAGTGAAAAGTTAAGTGGAACAGTTAAAAAAATGTTCTAAAAGTTGAATATGGTTGGTAATTGCGAATCACCCATTCATAGATATTGGATATTTGTACCGGATTAGCGATTTATATTTTTGTTAATATGTTGAAGACCATCCAAGCTATTTCAATATGTTAACTGTCAGCCTAAATAATTCTATTGTACTACAGCTAAAGCTCCCTGGTTAGAATTTTGATCACACTTATTATGCGTCTTCGAAAAGTTCTTTCTTGTATTTGCTTCTGGTAATTCCAAATTCAATTCCTATAGACAAACTGTATCTAATTTAATTGGTACTAAAAAGTTTGATTACCATTTTCAAAACATGCCCTTCTCACCCCTACCTCGTATACGGTGTTAAGGCTTTTTTCAGCATGCATATTCCTTAGTAATGACGTACCTCCCACCTCATACCTGAGCTATAATCAGTCATGTCTAAGAAAACACTTCTAAAACTCACTCGGATGGGACTTTGATATATTATTTGTGTGAAAGACAAGATGTTAAAAAGATCCAGAATTTGTTGTACCATCATGTCAGCCTTAAACCTTTCACATACCTATTGGGTTTCACTGGATTACCGGGGTAGGTAGAAAGGTTGATTCACACGGGACCACCCTAACGGGAAAACTAATGGAAAATAAATTATAGTGTACGAAGTTGACTTAATATGGTACTGAAGATATAAAAGTTTTCATACAACTTGATATCTTTTTTGAGTTGAACCCTATATATCAATCTATAGAAAGAATAGAATATGTTAAATTGAGTATTACAAACGAACATCTAATGTGTGTACATAAATAATTTCGGCGGCATTGAGGAACTCTTCAAAAGGTCTAGGAAACCGCCTTCGGGGGCATTCTTTAACAATGTGATGGACCGTCTGTCATTGAGCACCACAGTCACGTTGAGGAGTAAGGCTTTTCCCTATTTAAATAAGATGTCAGCACATCTACCGATTAAGTTCAGCGTTGTCCATGTATTGCGGGACAGTTCAAAGCTTGGCGATTTCTGAAAGATACAGGCCATTTAGTGTACTTCCTTTGGTGAGTCACTCTCTCATTATCTTCTCCAGGCGTTGGTGAGGCTGAAATGATCCTTATGTAAGGAGGTGGCCTTTAATGATGGACGGACGATATCTGGAGCCCAGTCTAGCCATTTCGATATCAATCTTATTAGCCCCTTTGCAATGGTTATAGCCAATCTTCATTAGTGGAGTCAGCACTAGAAGAAACCCCATGTAGTTCCACATAGCTTTTGGATTATATTATTTTACGTTTTTAGTTATGCTGTCGTTATTTGTAGATGTTCTTAAGAATTTTTGTTGGTTGGGGCATTATCTAGAATCTAGATGGACATAGTACACTTTGGTTTTCGTTGCGTTATTTCATTGTTTTCATTTGCGGAAGCATTCTCCCGTAATGGCAAAATCATCTGTTAGTATGGTTTCTGTAATATCATTTTTATTATGTCTTGCTACAATGACCAACTCCTCACTGTAGACAAATTTACGCAGGTTTTAAGCAGGACAACTTCCACAGAAGTGAATAAATCTTCTGTAAAATTGTACATTTTTCATCACAATAATTCCAAAAGCAAGCTACTTTGTCTGCTATATCTTCTAAGACAAATGATATATAAAATGATAATTCTGGTGATCTTATGTAAGGTTTTAACTAATTTTGTTTATTCTTTTACAGGTCTCTGCTACAGACCCAGATTGCGGCGTCAATGCTATGGTGAATTATACTTTGGGCGAAGGAAATACAAAGTTGAAGGAATTTCACGTCCGTTCTGATAGTGGTGAAATATGTATCAGCTCCACACTGGATTACGAAACACGAAATGTATATGAATTTCCTGTTATTGCTACTGATAGGGGTAAGTTTAAATTTTAGCTAATTTTTGTAGTTTTTTACAATAATAATATAACGAAATAAGTTAATTTAGACCGACCACAAATAACGGTCCGACTCGACATATTCTAGAGAGTTGCGCTGACGAACAGCCGACGGCGACGTGACGTACGAAAAGCGACAAAGCAGTACTAGAGATTGGCGGATCATTCTCGAATAACCGCATTTAGGTATATAAAGAGCGATGATGTTATAGTTTAGGGTTTTTTTCCAGGAATATTTTGAACACGGTAGGGGATGTGGAGCAGCCCTGTAGTAGTCCCTTTGTCATCTTGGGGTATTCCCATCTCGGCTCACTATAATCCTTTAATCCTTTATGATACCCCAGGTACATTTTAAAAACCCCCAGGTCGGCTCGAATATTAACAGGTAGGTATGTATTGGTATACCCTATTCCACGAACATACGCCTGTTTTGGATTACTTCGACAACGAATATTTTACTGTGCAAAATAAGAAGAACGAAAGTAAATTGCAAATTACATTGTTGTTTATTGGAATAATTATTAGCGCTATTTACTCTCGTACTTCTTATGTTGCACAGTAAAATATTCGTTGTCGAAGTAATCCAAAACAGGCGTATGTTCGTGAAATGGCCCATACCCCATTAGTAGGTATAATAATAATTTTATCTAGGAATTATAGATTAGGGAAAATAGACTGTTGTGAGTATCTGCTTCGCCACTGCTCATGTAGTCAAAAATTATTAATACAAAAGTTAATGAATACAACAACCATATTTTATGTTATCGCATTTTGAATATGTTAAAATATTATCAAATTATTATAATTTTTGATATTAGCTTTTATTTTTATTGGACTATGTATAATTATATAAAATGAACTTCCATCAAGTAACGGTCGAATCCATCAATTGTATAATTATATATCTATTTAATAAAGTTATTCTATAAATGTATTTTTTCCATTGAGATGTAAAATTATTTGATAGTAACAATTATTAATATCCCATGAGCCGAGCTGGGTATATTTTATATCGGGCAGTTTTAATCTTTGCGCCGACTTGGGACATTTTTGAAAGACCTACCTGTTTCTTACGCCGAGATAGGCACTGCCCGTCGTCTTAAATGGACTGCATATTATTATTCTATTGCCCATTTTGATAGCTACTGTGTTATTCTTATAGAGTGCTTTTACTGCTGTTATTAATCTTCGTGGGACTTCGATGTCTTCCATTGCTTCCCATCGCTTGGTTCTAGGTATCCAGTCAATATAAGTAAAGTGTGAAAATAATAGTCAGCTTATATTTCATGTCGCTTCAGAGATGATCATATGATCAATCGTCCCCGTACTTTTGTTTCAGTCTCCCCAGACCTCATCAGAAGAGGAAGCTTGTTGTTCTTGCTGTGCGTTCTGGCATTGAGGTCTCCTAAATTCACATTTTCTCTAGTGATGCTTATTTGTGATCTTGTTTCATCTAAAGACTCATACTACTTTTCTTTTTTTTCTACTTTAGTGTCTTCGTTGGGTCCATACATACCAATAACTGAGATTTTATGTGATATTAGGTTTATGTTCATTTTTATTATTCATTCATTGATTATTTTCCAGTTAGTGATGTTTTTCTTACTAGCTATTTTTTGACTAGTCTTGACACTGCTTCTTTCGCATGTTCTTCCTTTTTCACTCCACCATATGTGTTTATATACTTATCTATGTTCTTTTTTCTTTGTATTTTTTTTTATTTTTAAATTTAAATATTCAAATAATTTTCGAGGCTTCCGGTCGTGTATTCTCTATAAATTGTGGCCTTTTGCAAAGAGATATTTTAATAATGGAAATAGATGGTTGCAAAACTAGAGAAAACATCTCAAGAATGTGATTCCATATATCACTTCCAAATACACAGTTAAAGCATAACATTGGCATTCTTAAACCATAACCCATCAACTACTTATTTATGAAGTGCAAACAAAACAAAAAAGGGAAGATCACGATGTCATTCCTCACCATCGATGTACCCACGATAACGTGCATCTCCATGTTTCCGAGAGGCCGGCAGCTGTTGTATTTTTCTATAACGAATCAGAGCTGGAATGGTTACTGTTACTTCTAACGTATTGGGTAATTTTAATTTAAAAAATGTTACAAACTTCAATAAGATTCTTTTATTAAAATTTTATTGCTATACTCTATTTGAAAATGTATGATAGAACCGTTTTATGGCAGAAAATTACAACAGTCATTATACAGGACTGTCCAAAACAGTTACTATATTGATACATCCTTGTCTAGTACAATATATCATAGAAATAATTTGACTACCACGACAGACTTCGGTTATCTTCTTCCTATTGCTCTGTCTCCTTTCGAAGATTAGCGATCCAAATGAAAATTGTAGCTTTGGAAACTGCTGCACGAACGATTTCTGCGGAAGAGCTGGCAAACCATCTCCTTAGTTCTTTCAGCAACGAATTCTAGTGTTTTCCTACTGATCTTTTGCCCTGTATTTTACCTTCCAACATGATTTGGAATAATTCATATCTTTCACCTTCTAATACAAGACCAAGTATTGTATTTTCTTGTTTAATTATGCTTACTAATTCTTTTTAATTACTGGTGCGTCGAAGTGCCTCATCGTTGTTAGTAACTTATTGTACCCACGAAATTCTCAACATTTGTCTTTATAATATATGTACATATACATATCAAAGGCATCTATTCCTTTTCTGTCTGAGTCTATTATACAACTTTCCTAGCCATATAGCAAGACAGAAAAAAACGTAACATCTGATCGTTCTGATTCTGAGCTCCAGACTAAGGTCCAGATCTTGTAAAAAATGTTTTCATGTTGAATGTTTTCTCGCTTTTTCTGAGTTACACTAACTATTGATCTCTCTCGTATGGCTCTACAACCCAAGGCGGGCCCTGACCTCCCCCAGCATCCGCCTCCAAGTATCTCTGTCTCTGGCTTCTCTCCTCCAGTTGCTACCCTCAATATCTCTTTAGCATCGGCTTTTAATTCGTTTATCCACCTCTTTCTTGGTATTACTATTGGCTAACGTCCCACTATAGTTCCACTGGCTATTGATATTTGCTCCCAAATATTTTATGGAAGTTACTTGCTTTATTATTTGTCCCTTGGCACACAAATGTACGTTTATT
This sequence comes from Diabrotica virgifera virgifera, assembly GCF_917563875.1. Taxonomy (NCBI): domain Eukaryota; kingdom Metazoa; phylum Arthropoda; class Insecta; order Coleoptera; family Chrysomelidae; genus Diabrotica; species Diabrotica virgifera. The sequence continues at coordinate 10,456,109 of NC_065443.1, read as the reverse complement.
GTGATGTCTTTGAAAATACTAAAGTTTTAGTTTTCTAAATATTTGGATGTAAACTGATCATTTCACTATGACGAACTACCGCATTTATTATATTTTGTAGTTCTTGTGAATTGCGTGCTATTAGCCAAGCCGCACACCAAAGAAACATGAAACGAAAAACATGTTTCATGAAAAGAAAACACTGCTAAAAAAATCTCAAAGTCCGCCTAGTAATAAAACGAGTGTGATTCATGCTCATGACACATTTTTATTTTCGGAGAGTCTCATAAATGGCCGGATATATATTTGTTTAGCAGTGGTTTATTTCCATGAAACGTAATTTACGTTTCATGTTTCTTTGATGTGCGGCCGGGCTTAGGATGATATCATCAGCGTTCCTTATGTTGTCTATGATGCTGATTTCGTTAATATGCAGAAGATTTTTAAGTGTACAGCCTTCTAAGATGTTGTTTGAAGGTGGTTTTGGCTATTAATAGGTTGTTCTCTACTCATAATTGCACATGTATATCTGCCCTATTCTTCTTGGTACTGAGACAGTATACTCCTATGATTTCTCCTTCAGCACCACGACTAATTTTGATATTAAAGTCTACCACGATCATCGTTATTTTGCCTCTTTCTTCCAGTTGTTAGTTCATCCATATTATAAAAATTTTTGATTTCTTCCTCTGTCTTGTTGGAGCATAGACCTGAATAGTATGGGTTGTCCGTTACTAATATATTTTATATCGATGTTCTGGGTCTGTTCCTGAATAATAGATATATCCATCTTTTCTTTTTTGTTTTCCTGAACCAAGTCATCTTACTTCACTCATCACTAAAATGTCTCTTTATGTCACCAATGAGGCAATAAAAAAATACAGAACAAAATAGAAAAATGGACTGAAAAAATTAGTTCTACCTATTTGATCGCATTATATTTCAACATGAAAAACAGTAGAAGACGAGAAAGAAATATAAAATTGAGAAAATAAAAATTATGCTCAAAAGAGAAGAATATGAAAACTTGGACATACATTTTTTAAATGTCACTATGACAGGTTTTTTAACAACTTACATTTCCTGCAAACCTGACACCAGGTGTCCTAAATTGATTTCAGTAGATGTAGCGGATGGAATTTCAACCTCAGTAACTACCTATCGATCTTCAGCTAAGTACTTACACATAGGATATGTATAGGTAGCAACTGTACTCGTGTCCAAAAAAAGAGGATTTAGTAAATAATATATATGTCTACTGGGTCATAAAAGGAAATTTTCACATGTAAATCCCTATAAGAAACTTTAAGGTACATTCCGGTTACGTTTAACGTTTTTAGGTTAAAATTTTACATAAAACGTAATAATATACGCAATATTTGACGTAAAACGTGGCATTAGGCGTCGATTGGGATATTTTACTATAAACTTAAATAATGATAGACTGTCTGTCATTAAAAGCGGAGTGACGACACCATCTTTTTTCTTTGGATCAGTGCTACTTCATTCTTACACATAGTAAAACTGCGACAATAGTCCTCCACTTCCGTGCCTATACTCGCACTTAATGCCATCTTAGTTTCTCCATACAATGTGAGATCATGTCGTCAGGAAGCGTGGAGTGTAGGCTCACTCTATGTTAATATATACCTCTATGTATTTTACTTGTGGTTTACAGAGAAGTGTTACGTGATATTTTCATGACATTTTTACATTTTTATGACATTTAACATTCAACGTGTCGCTTGATTCTACATTACTCCTTACGTCAAACGTCACGTATTATGTCAAAGCATTATAGAAAATGGCCAGGGATCCTCCATTCAAGTTGTAATTTTGCAGATATACGCTTATTTTACATAATAAGGGATTATTTGCCACTAAGTAATGTTAATACTAGCTTTTTCCTAGATATAATGGTGCCGAAAGACTCAATTTTCTCCAAAACCAAAACACCCTGTAGACACATCGACATTTTATGCCAGTTATCTCAACGTAGCTTTCCGAATTGTCCAAATTGTTTTATTCTTTTATTATACAAATCAATTTGTTAAGAAGTAGAAAGTGAGAAGGTCGTAAAGCCGATAAAATTCCCAAAGTTACATATCATTCAGCTTTTTTTATAAATAACTAATCGGCCATAAATTTAACGGATATCTAAAATGACCCAATAAATACACAAATGTTAAAAGGTCATAATTTCTTTCTATTCAATACACCCATGCACATTAGCATGACAAACGAGAAGTTTTGAAGTCGACACCATCTTTATAGTAAAACGAAAATCCGCGCAACCATTTTGATTTATGTCGGATATAAAATAGCACCGGTTCATTTGCCTAATACCTACAAGGAGACACCAGTAAACATAGGAAATACAAACAATATGTAAACAAGTATAAAAAGTCATGAAATTTTGCAACGAAGCATAATTATTAAAAATTCCACAAGGAAAAAGTTTTCCTGTAGTTGGCTGTATACCATGTAATACAAAAAACAGTAAATCCTTTATAAAAGGTATATTTAAAATCCCTAAAAAGGGCTACATCACAATCAGAACTAGTTTTCGACTGGTTTACCAGTCATCATCAGTGCTTACCTAAAATAAATATAACCTGATAAAATAATGCAAAGATTGAAATTTTGACTAGGGTTGAAAAGCTGTCGGTTATACTCACGTGAAGTTTACATGCTAACCACCAAGATATAATTTTACAAAAATATGTGGGTCAAATCCCTATATACGTGGTTCGTTAAGGAAACATCGGTGAAAGATGCCAATTAAAACATGGATCTTAGAAATATTTTACCATTATGCCCCAGGTAACATCTGAGCTGTAGTGTGACTTGATTACATGGTGGAAGTCAGGTGGCAAGTGAAAGTGACAATGAGTTGGATGTAGAACTCCGAACGTTGACAGGACAAAAATGACAGTTCCACAGAAAGTTGAAAAATTAGCCTGTCATATTTAAAGACTAAGGTGTACAGATTGTTAAAATTAGAAATGATGTAACAACACACTCCATTGTGAGAATTATCATTTAAAATTCGGTAAATTAGATTTTGTAGTTAGAGATTATGTTTACGTATACTGTCAGTGGAGTTAGGCAAACCACATTACACAGATGTATTGACAGCTGTTAGAATTTGTATAAGTTTAAAAAGGAACTCACAATGGGGGTGACTGAGGTGTAGAAATGTCTTAAATAATCTAGGAGTATGTATCGTTAAGAAAGTACAAGCTCAAACTTAGGCGACCAATTCGTAAAGACAATGCAGGCTGCCCAGATCCCCAAGGGTCCAAAAACCAAAACCGTCGTAAGATGATGATAGTAGGGGCTGGGGGGTATGGAGTCTCTGTGAGGGAATTAATGAGAGAAGAACATGAACGGGACCCAGAAAGAAAATTCGACTTTTGATTTGGTTATTGCTATAGATTAGTGTTATATGTTGTTATATGTTGGTAATGACAGAATGAGTAGGTAGGGTGAGGATAGTCATATGTTGAAATAAGATGGGATGTTGTATGTAGATGAGAATTTATTTAATAAGGATGTCTGTGGATGATGTTATCAGTAATTTATATATATATATATATATATATATATATATATATATATATATATTATATATATATATATATATATATATATATATATATATATATATATATATATATATATATATATGTTATGGATAGTTGAATGTGATTAGATGGCTGAAAATGAAAAAAGGGAATATTGTGGCTTGTACCAGATGAATTATAGTGTGACCTGCTTCGTTCACACCAGCAAACATAGGCAATACAGCCATATGTAAAAAAGTATAAAAAGTCCTGAAATTTTGCACCGAAGCATAATTATTAACTTTAAACATTATTCAAAATCAATGTTCATGGTTGTACTTGATAGACCTCGTTACCTTGGAAGAAGACTGTCATAATATCTGAAAAAAGTAGAGTATTCACTATTAGACAAGGGGAAAACGGCGGGTTCGTTGGAAACAATATTCCCATGAGATTTTTTTGCATAATCACATTTGTGAGACACCCCAGAATAAGGTTCAAGAAGTCGCCCATAGTCCTGTCGCCAAGGGGGGTACAACGGCCTCCTTAATTCAGATGGACTTACCCAAGTTTTTTTTATATATTTTGACCCGCAGAATACGAATTTTTTGGGTAACAGTTGATCCGGATGTCGATAACATTGTTATAGACAAAGAACTTGAGGAATTACATAACAGTGATTTCTCGCAAAACAAAACATCTTTTTGTATTTTTTGGGTCATTCTAGGCAAAAAAATGCACTGACAAGTTTTTTCGTAGGATGCATAGTTTTAGAGATAACCGCGGTTGAACTTTCAAAAAATCGAAAAATTGCAATTTTTGAACCCGAATAACTTTTGATTAAAAAATAAAGTAGCAATTCTGCTTACCGCATTTGAAAGTTTAAGTCAAATTATATCGGTTTTGATTATTTGCATTGCTAAAAATTTATTATTTTATTGTTAAACAAAGCTATAAAGACCTAGTGCGCGAGTGATGTTTTCAATGATTTCTCATTTAAAATCGAACGAGTAGGTAGAGTAGCTACAAGTGCAAGCGAGGCAATTTCTACGTAGCATGCGTTAAAACGCATGTATTAGGCACGGGAAACACTATGTGTTTATAGCTTTGTTAATCAATAAAAAAATTAATTTTTAGCAATGCAAATAATCAAAACCGATATAATTAGACTTAAACTTTCAAATAAAAGCAGAATTGCTACTTTATTTTTTAATCAAAAGTTATTCGGGTTCAAAAATTGCAATTTTTAGATTTTTTGAAAGTTCAAACGCGGTTATCTCGAAAACTATGCATTCTACGAAAAAACTTGTAGAAATATTTTTTGCTTAAAATGCCCCAAAAAATATAAAAAGATGTCTTGTTTTGCAAAAAATCGCTGTTATGTAATTAGAATAGAATAGAATAGAAATATGCTTTATTGTCATGAAAAATTTAACAATTTTATAGACAAAGCTTACAAGAATCATAAATAAAAACAATAACAAATACAATTTACTAAAATTATACAAATCGTCAATATAAATAAAACATAATAAAGTCAAATAAAAATCAGTAACAATCTCTTGCAAAATTAAAAAAAAATTGCAAATTGCGTAATCTACCTTAAGAAATTTAATAAGTTATGCTGCTGCATATGACACTCAAATATAGATTAAGATTCTACTTATACATAACAATACTGTAATTTCTTAGTTATTGGTTAAGAAACTCTGCTATTGAATAATATGGTCTTTCAGATAAATAGGCTTTAGTCATTTTACGGAACTTGGGGAAAGATGTTGCAGATTTAAGTTGTAGAGGGAGATGGTTGTATAGTTTTTTTGCAGAATATAATATAGATTTCTTTATTAACTCACTGGACGGGATCGGTAAATAGATGTAAAAAGTAGAATTTCTGGTGGAATAGTCATGTCTAGGTCTTTCTGGAAAAACATGTAGATGTTTACGAATTAAGCAAACAGTTTCTAAAATATATAAAGAAGGTAATGTTAGAATTCTGTGATCTTTGAAGTAGCTTCTGCAATGTGTTGTTCTTCTGAGGCCAAACAGATATCTGATTGTTTTTTTTGGTAATTTAAAAATAACATCGGATTGGGCAGCTGTACCAAAACCCCAAAAAGGCAGACCATATCGAAGATGGGACTCGAACAATGAAAAGTATGTTATTTTGGAAGAGGCTAAATCCATTTCCTTAGAGACAGATCTTATTGCAAAGCAAGCTGAGGATAGTTTCTTGCTTAACACATCGATATGAAGGGACCATTTAAGGTTGCTATCTAAAAAAATACCAAGAAACTTTACAGAATCAACGATACTGATCTGGCTGTTATGAAGAGGTAAGGGTTGAAGAGTTCCTTTATAGGGTAATGCTACTGTTATATCTACGTTAAAAGAGAGTAAATTAGAATCTGACCAGGATTTTATTGTGAGTAGATCAGAAGTTATAGTAGCATGAAGAGTTGCGATATTTGAGTTGCTCCAAGTGATACTGGTATCGTCAGCAAAAAGAAAAACTTTTCCATCGATTTTTAAACTAGTGATGTCATTAATAAAGATAAGGAAAAGTAGAGGACCCAATACTGAACCTTGCGGTACCCCACATACAACATTTTTGAGACTAGAGTCTGTATCATTTGCTCTAACCAGTTGTTTCCTATTTTCCAAGTAAGATTGAAACCAGTTCAAAGAAATACCTCGAATTCCATAGAAATCTAGTTTTTTTATCAAAATGTCGTGATTTACACAATCAAAAGCTTTGGCATAATCACAAAAAACAGTGGCAGTGTGGAGATTATTGTTTAATGCTTGATAAACCTCATGTAGTACAGAAAACATGGCATCGGTGGTACATTTATTATTTAAAAATCCAAACTGATTTTGTGATAAAATCTTGTTATCAACGAGAAAGGACATAAGTCGGGCTTTTAGGAGTCTTTCAATAATTTTGGAGAGTACCGGTAGTAATGCAATAGGTCTATAATTGCAGGCAATAGATTTTTCACCACCCTTATGAAGAGGAATAATGATGGCCGTCTTTAGGCACTCTGGAAATTTACCTTTCTCAAAAGAATCATTTATTAGAGAGATGAGGACTCCCAACACATTGTCTGGGAGATTTGAGAAAATTTTTATAGATAGTCCATCGGTACTACAGGAAGATTTGCTTTTGAGACTATTGATTGTTTGGATCAGTTCAGATTTACCAACCGGTCTTATAAAGAATGAATTCGAAACCTTTCCTGAATTAGGGAGATAGGAAATGGGATCTTGTTGTGACACAATAGTTGATGTTATATTTTTACTCACATTAACAAAATATTCATTTAGATTTTCTGGGTCTGGAAGGGAAAATGTTTGAGCTGTGTGAGTTTTATTTCGAAGATCGTTTATTATGGACCAAGTTTCTTTTGCAACACTTTTGGAGCTTCTGAGACGATTTTGATAATACAATTTTTTAGCCGATTTTATAAGCTTTAAATAGATTGCCCTGTACTTGGTGATATATTCAGTAACAGAGACGTTGGTAGTAAATTTCTTGATATACAGTAGTGAACGCATGTTTTTGGCTGATATGCGGACACCTTTGGTAGTCCAGGGTTTGCGATGTTTTTGCTTAATTGTGATTAAAGGAAATGCTTTATTGAAGATACAGACCAGCTTATTCAAAAAATCACTGAAATTATAATCGACGTCCATGGAAGGAAAGTGCCACTCAGAGGTTAAGCATAAATTTTGGAATTTACGAAAGTTCCGATCGGAAAAAATCCTGCCTAAACGTCGAGTTTTCGAGGAGGACTTGCTAAAGATGTTAAACTTCATATAAACCGCTTCATGATCAGATAGTCCCGCATTAACAGTTGTAGCGCAGACATCAAGGGGTGAGAAATCTGAGACAATATAATCAATTATGGTAGATGAAGTTTTTGTAATCCTTGTAGGAGAATCAATGTGCATTGATAGACCATATGATTCAAATATGTTGACCAGGGATATTTTCCTCAAGTTCTTTGTCTATAACAATCTTGTCGACATCCGGATCAACTGTTACCCAAAAAATTCGTATTCTACGGGTCAAAATATATAAAAAAAACTTGGGTAAGTCCATCTGAATTAAGGAGGCCGTTGTACCCCCCTGGCGACAGGACTACCACGCGAGAACTGGTCCAAATTTTTTTTAACAATTTTTTTTTAATAAAATTGTAAAAATAAATATTTTCGGTCCAGACAAATTTTTTTAGGTTTTTTGGGCCATTCTGGATAAAAAAGGCCTCTTGTAATTTTTCTCTAAAATTGATGGTTTTAAAGTTATAAGCAATTAAAAATTTGAAAAACACGAATATGGCCATTTTTAAGACTTAATAACTCAGTTATAAATTATTATGATGAAATTTAGAAAGTGACCAAATCAAAGATTAAAGCCTCCACTACATGATCCTAAAGAAATTTGTGTCATTAATTTATTACTAAGCTGTTATTTTTGATTATTGATAATGAGCCGTAAGATCGTATTGACGCGGCTGTAAATGTGAGTGCGAGTAAGATGCACCATTGACTGCCGGAATGGCATCTCTCTCGCACTTAGTGATAAAATAATGACAAAAATTTCTTCAGAATCTTGTAGGGCGGGCTTTAAACTTTTATTTGATCACTTTCTGACTTTCATAATAATAACTTAAACCGAGGTATTAATCCTTAAAAATCGCAATTATTCTTTTTTTTCAATTTTAAATTGCTTATAACTCGAAAACGAGCAACTTTAGAGAAAAATTATAAGAGACCTTTTTTGTCCAGAATGGGCCAAAAAATCTTAAAAAATGTGTCCAGGCCGAAAATATTGATTTTTGCATTTTGATTAAAAAAAATTGAAAAAAAATTTGGACCACCTTTCACGTGGGCGACTTCGTGAACCTTATTCTGGGATGTCTCACGAATATGATTATGCAAAAAAATCTCATGGGAATATTTTTTCCAACGGACCCGCCGGTTTCGCATTGTCTATATTTTTTTGTGTGATAACGTAATAAAGTTAGTGTATGCTTATGGCCTTGAGATGGCGGAAGTGTCCCTATTGTTATTCGAAAAGTTGGTTCGACATTTTGCACAACATCTAAGTGGACGTACTTCTTTTGTGGAACACTCATATTTTATTTGTACGTCAACATCCGCTTGATTGCCAACCTCCGTCGCGGAGATGGCACGTGAAGAAGAAGATATTTTATTTATAGAACAATGAAATATTTTATGATATGCCATGCTTTCTCAAAAACAAAATAAGGTAATAAGTACAATACTTTCTGAGAACATAAATGCATTATTTTGATCTTTTTTGGTCTTTTAAAGAAGTTGAGGTGATGTTTAAAATAAGTTGTAGTACTATTTTGAGTTGTGGCAGTATTATTGGGAATTATTGGAAATTTTTGAATTTTTGATCAAAAATATCTACAAATTATTTGGAGTTACGACGTTCTTAAAAAAATAAATTCATTTGGAATTATTTCAGATTATAAGAAAAAGGATTTAGGGGTAGACTCATGCCAAAGTTAACTTCTGTGGTATATCTCTTAATAATCTACCTTTGTAAGGTCTCCAATGTTATTTTGAGAAATTTAAACATTGGCCTTTTTGTCTACACAGTGTGGCCTCATGGCCTGCGATGCTCCATTTGTGTTTGGCAATTTTTGTTGTTCCCCATTATAGGTATCTGACAGTCGTATACCTACCTATCATTACATTTTCCATTACCTTTTTGGTGTGGCTAGTTTGTTCATATTTGCCTTCGTCTGCGTTCAGGTTTGACATCCATGTGATGTTAGGAAGGATGCAATAATAGAACACTTTGTTCCTCAATTATTGAGGTATGTTGCTTTTTTATTTTTCAAATCCGCAAATAAGCACTTTGGTTTTCTTGATCAAGTTTTAGAATTTGTCCTGATCATGCTGATGTTCTTCAAGAAAGGAGATAAGAAAATCCCAAATAATTATCGAGCAATAAATATTTTAAATACAACACTCAAATTGACAACAAGAATTATAGCGACAGAAATAAATGAACGCATAACTCTGCAAGAGGAACAGCAAGGATTTCGGACAGGAAGATCATGCATGGATGCAGTTTTTGTAATAAGACAAATAAACGAAAAGTCCCTGGAATACAACAAACCAGCATATATATACCTGATAGATTTGAAGAAAGCGTTTGATAGAGTGAGAATTCGGGACGCGATACATTTGTTATATTAAGGGAATATCACTAGATTTAATAAAAACCATTGAGAATATAAATATACAAAGATAACATAGCTATGGCAAGATGTAAGGGAAAAGTACCGCAACCTATCAAGTATGAAACTGGCATTAGACAAGGAGATTCGCTGAGCCCATTATTATTCAATCTGATAATGGATGAAATCATAAAGAAAGTTAAAAAAAGAACAGGATATATAATGGGAGAAAAGGAAATAAAGATAATCTGCTAGGCCGACAACGCCATAATAACAGCCGAAAATGAAGATGACCTACAAAGATTAATTAAAGAATTCGAGGATACGGCTCTCATATACAACATGGTGATATCAACAGAGAAAACTAAATATCAGCGGAACCGAGACGATATAAATTGGTCGTAAATAAAAAAATAATAGAACAAGTGATGGAAACGGAATACTTGGGAGTAAAACTGTCAAGCTACGGAAAAGTGGAAGAAGAAGTACAAAAACAAGTAAACATGGCGAACAGAGCAGCAGGATGACTCAACAACACAATCTGGAGAAACAAATACCTCACAATGGAAACGAAAACCAAGATATATAAGTCAACAATAAGACTGATAATGACGTACACAGCGGAAACAAGAGCATATACGGCGAAAACACAAAGACTGCTGGAAACAGCAAAAATGAAAGTCTTACGAAAAATAACAAACCAAACTCTAAGAGACAGAGTAAGAAGTGAGGAAATATGAGCGAGATGTGGTATAGAAGAAATAAACATGTGGACCAAAAGAAGAAAAATAGAATGGAATCAGCACATAGAAAGAATGACAGAAAATAGAATAGTACGAATAGCAAGAGAAAAATCGCCAAATGAAAGAAGATCATTGGGACGACCGAGGAAAAGATGTGTCAGACAATGTCAATTGAGACTAAAAACCGAAGTCAAAAAGGCATTGAGCCTATTTATAAAGTAGAAAGAAGAAGAACAAGAATAATTTGTCCTGAAGAAGAGATAAATTCTGTGACTTGTTTCATTTCATTGTCATTTATACATGTGTAGTCGTCTTTGTTTTTCATTGTTTTTGTTTTTTTTTATGTTCATTTTTAGGCAGACGTGTTGGAAGGTGTCTGTGAGTTTCTCCACCATATTTTGTACCTCCTCGAATGTGCTCGCCATATCACGAAGTAGTCAGTGAATCTGAGGTAGCTTAGTTAATGCTAATATGTGGGCTCGTTGTTCAGACGAAAACTGTTCAGAGAAAATTTTTCTCCAAATTGTATTAAAAAGTTGTAAATAAAAAAATATAACGAAAAAATCTAGATGAATTTAGGCACTTGTATTATCTTATTCACATAGAAACAAATGTTAGTGGTTACAGTGACTGTCAAAATCACTGTACTTTTGCTCATTTTCCTGGGTTATTTATAAATATGAGATGCTTGATTTGCTATCAGATGCTTTACGGTATCTACTATTAGTATTATTTTATACAATTTGTAGGAAGATGTTTAATATCATTACAAAGTAGGAGGGAAACGCTTAGACAGGATAATATGTCGGTAATAGGAATTACTGTTGATATGACCCAAGATAGAAACTTACGGAGAAATATAATTGAAGAAGCCGACCCTGCATAGAGATAAAGTCAAAAAGAATGATGATAAACTAGAAACTTACGATATTCTTAGTATAACTTTATCCAATTAGAGAAATGATAATAGAGCATCCACGTATCCTGTTCTATCCAGTCCACGTGGATCAGTCCACGTAAACAAAATAATCAGTAGTAACCCATGTTGAGATTTTCCCATAATTTAGGTGTGATGGAACTATAGTTATCCACCAAAAGTGGATCACCATTTTCGAAAATTAAACCAATTACTTCTGCTTTAAGATCAAGTGTAAATTTATCATCGTCCGCAGATAGATTGATAATGGGATAAGACGCATGTCTTAACATCACAGATTAGACATGCATGTCACATTCTTAACATCAGCTGATGTTACATCAGACGTAAAAAAGTATTATTAATTGTCATAGTGTGAAATTGAAGTTTCAAAATAAACGTGTTTTTAATAAAAATTGTGGTTTAATAAAAATAGCTTGCGAACAATATTAAAGTTATAGGTATACAAAATATTCTAAAAAAAAAGTTACCTTAGAAGTCTACTTATCTTCCATAAGATCCGACATTGAGGACACCCTGTATAATGGGCGACAATTATTCATCCGATGTAGTACCTATAAATTTCGTTTCCTTGTATCTTTTCAGTTAAAATAGAAACATTAACATAAATGAATCGAAATGATCTCTCATAACTAGTTTGTTTATTAGGCTCAAACACGAATCTTAAACAGATTTCAGTACGTTTTAATTTATAATCGGGTTCTTACATTTATACATAGGCGTAATAAAATAATAAATATTATTGCCGGTATGGACGGATTAATTAATTTTTTTATTAATCAGCGAGAGGCAGGAAACGAAAAATGTATAGGTACCAAGATGATTGGCTCCGTAGAAAAAATAGTATGTATCTTTTTAGGACAAAAATTTCGTTATAAGACCATTTTCTTAAGATATTTCTATATTTTGCACTATATTTAATAAGAAGTAATCGTAATTTTCACTGAAAATCCGTTATATTTGACGTTCCCAGTTTACCCTCTGACGGTGGTCAAACGAAGTACAAGGAAAAATAAAAGAGAAGACAAAATTATATAAAAAGTGGCAAGAAACCAGATCCGACGCAGATCTTTAAAACTATATGGTGGCGAAAAAGGAAGCGAAAGTAGCAGTAGCAAAAGCCAAAGCAGAAGCGTATTCAAACCTATACGATCAACTTGATACCAGTGAAGGCGAAACGAAGATATATAAAATAGATAAATAGAGAGCAAAGAAACCAAAAGATTTCAATCAGATTAGATGTATCCGAGATGAAAATATTAAATATTAAAATACTAGTTCACGAAACGGATGTCAAAAAGAGATATAGAAAGTACTTTGACAGCTTATTAAATGAAGAATTTGACAGACAGCCTGTAGAGTCAACGGAGACAGTAGCAGCAATGGTCACCAAAATAACAAACGAGGAAGTGGCAAGCGCTTCAAAAAATAAAGAAAGGAAAAGCGGTAGGACCAGATGATATTCCTGGGGAAGTATGGAGAGCATTGGGAGAGACAGGAACAAGGTGGCTAGCAGGTCTATTTAATAGAATTGTGGAAGTTATCCAAATTCCAGACGAATGTAGAAGCAGTATACTCGTACCTGTTTACAAAAACAAGGGAGATATACAATAATGTACAAACTACAGGGTCATAAAACTGCTTAGCCACACAAAATATGGGAAAGAGTAATTGATAGACGGATACGTGAAGAGACCGAAATATCCGAGAATCAATTTGGCTTTATGCAGGGCAGATCAACAACAGATGCAATTTTCATTATAAGGCAGTTGATGGAAAAATACAGGAGTAAAGAAACAAACGCTCATATGGTATTCATTGATCTTGAGAAAGCATACTATGATAGAGTTTCTAGAGAGATTCTGTGGTGGGCACTCAATAAGAAAGGAGTCCCTGGTGAACATGTAAAGATTGTGAGGGATATGTATGAGGGAGTAACGATTAGTGTTAGGACAGGTGTGGGAGAGACTGGTAAATTTCATGCGAAAGTAGGATTGCACCAAGGCTCTGTACTTAGTCCGTATTTATTCTCATTAGTTTTGGACCAGATAACAGCGAAACTACAGGGTAACATTCCATGGTGCTTAATGTATGCTGATGATGTCGTGTTAGTAGGAAATAGTGAAAGAGACTTAGAACAAAAACTGGAACAGTGGAGGCAAGCTCTGGAGGAAAAAGGTTTAAAACTTAGTAGGACAAAAACAGAGTATTTGGAATGTTCATTTAAAGATGGAGTTACTACAAATAAAATGGTATCTTTGGATGGTGAATTGATTGTAAAAAGCAATAGTTTTAAGTACCTGGGATCGGTATTACAGAGTAATGGAGAAATATATGGAGATGCATGCAGTAGAATTAGGGCTGGATCGATGAAGTGGAAAGAAGCTAGTGGTGTGTTGTGTGACAGAAAAATTCCAATGAAGCTGAAGGGAAAATTCTATAAAACAGCCATAAGACCGGCTATGATGCACGGAATTGAATGTTGGGCAGTGAATAAGAAAGAGGAACAACGAATGCATGTGGCGGAAATGAGAATGCTTAGATGGATGAGTGGAGTGACAAAGAAGGATAAAATTAGAAATGAGTATTTTAGGGGAAGTCTAGGTGTGGCACCAATTGATGCCAAAATGAGAGAGCATAGGTTAAGATGGTTTGGTCATGTTCAACGTCGAGATGTTAATCACCTAATACGAAAAATAGCTAAAGTGCAGATTCCTGGAAGGAGTAGGGCCCTGGGGGGAGACGATAAGGCAGGACATGTTGGTAAAGGGGATTGACATTGATATGACCCAAGATAGAATTGTGTGGAGAAATGCAATTAGGGAAGCCGACCCCGCATAGGGATAAGGCAAAGAGAATGATGATGATGATTTTACCCTCTGAAATCGTTCTCAAAATAAATATCTTGAATAATTGGATGAGGATGCTAAAAACAAAATTTAGAAGAAAAAATAGTTGTAAGAAGAATGACTTCCAGTGGAAGAAAAAACATCCACAAATTAAGGAATGAACATGGGCAAATCATTAACATAACAATGGAGATCAAATTATGAACACTACACTGAGTTTTTTCAGTAAACTATAGAAGAACAGCAATGTATTAGGAGTGCATCATTACCAAAGATAATAATCAGGGATTTGAAATTTTACCGGATATAAAACCCAATGAAGTTCGAAGGTCAGTGCAAGAAATGAAGAACTATAGAGTCCCGGAGACGATGAAATAGTGCAGATGCCTTGACGGTAGACGGCAAAGAAACAGACAAAATTTGCATTCAAAGAGGTGTCAGACAGGGTTGTGTGTTATCCTCAACTTTGTTTAACGTATACTCAGAAATAATTTTTAATGAAGCCTTGGAAGGACAATGTGGAGTTCGAATCGGGGGAGAAACTATTAACAACATCAGATATGCAGACGACACCGCGATCATGGCTGAAAATATCGAAGATCTTCAATTCCTTATAGATCGAGTCACTAGAGAATGCTCCAATAACGGACTTAAACATAAATGCAACAAAGAGAAAGTTACTTGTGGTTAGTAAACAAGACGTCGGCCCTATGCAACTAATTGTCAGTAATGAATCAATAACAAAAGTTAACCATTTTAAATACCTAGGATGTTGGATAAACGAGACACTAAATCCGGATAAAGAAATTAAAACTCGTATAGAAATTGCAAGAGGAGCATTTATGAAACTTAGATCTATTCTGAGCAACTTTCAGCTGAACTTACAACTAAGAATCAAGTTCCTAAAACCCCACAATAAAACACTGAAAACTTTTGTTTTCTATACTTCCACAAAATTTATTATTTACAACTATGTGACTACAGCTGTTTCGGCAGAGTGCCTTTCTCAAGTGATATAATTTACAATGTGTTTGCCTTTTTAAGTCTCTAACTGAAGAGGTTGAGGAGTGGGGAGCTGTTGGGGGAGTGAACAATAAAAGCCGAAAGAGAAAGCAACTACACAGTGGTGTGTACAAACTAACTTGTGGTGACTGTCCGAAAACGTACATCGGTCAAACTGGCAGAAATTTTGACAAACGGATAGCAGAACACAAAAGGTCTTTCAACAATAGAAAAACAGACACTTCTACATACGCACTTCACCTTCTAGATCATAATCATTCTTTCAATGAAGAGTTTCAAATTCTGCATATCCAAAATAAAGGCCTTAAGCTATCTTTTTTAGAATCTCTGGAAATTAATAAACTGAAAAATACAGATATAATTCTAAATGACCAACTCGAGACAAACAGCTCCCCACTCCTCAACCTCTTCAGTTAGAGACTTAGAAAGGCAAACACATTGTAAATTATATCACTTGAGAAAGGCACTCTGCCGAAACAGCTGTAGTCACATAGTTGTAAATAATAAATTTTGTGGAAGTATAGAAAACAAAAGTTTTCAGTGTTTTATTGTTAGATAAAATGAGCTTCCATCAAGTAACGGTCGAATCCATCAATTATTTAAAGTTCCTAAAATGTTATGTGTATCCTATATTACTATATGAATGTGAAACCTGGATCATGAAGGTTAACATGATAAACAAATTAGAAGCCTTTGAGATGTGGTCGTATCGTAGAATGCTCAGAATATCTTGGGTTCAACGCATTTCAAACAGAGAAGTCTTAAACAGAGTAGGTCAAGGCGAAGGTGACTGACTTAATGAAGATGATAAAAAAGAGAAAACTTGAATATCTGGGGCATATAATGAGAGGTAGCAGATACAGGATGCTGCAGTTAATACACAATGAAAAGATCGAAGGAAAAAGAGGAATTGGTCGAAAGAAATATTCATGGCTCCGAAATCTTCGTCAATGGACTGGCTTATCAGCAGATCAATTGTTACATGCCGCACAAGATCGACAACGAAATCGGCAAATTGTTATGGAAGCTACCCACGCCTAAAAATTTGGGCACGGTACTTAAAGAAGAAGCAGAAGATGCCTTGAAAGGGACTGGAAAAAGATTATGGTGACCCTTGATAAACTATTCACTATAAAAAAATAATGTCTGCAGGAAGCAGTAACACCAACTCAGTGGCATAACGCAGACATTATCCTACGTCATAAAAAAGGCGATACTGCTGACCTCAAAAACTACAAGCTCATAAGTCTACATTCCTATATTTTTATAAACTATTTACAAAACTAATTACGAAACGATTAGAACACAAATTTGAATTTTATAAGCCCATAGAACAGGCGGGTTTTAGAAAAGGCTCCGGAACAAAGGATCACCTATTGGTAATAAAAAATCTTATAGAAAAATGTACTAAATATAATAAACCACTAGGCACACCCAAGGGAGGCTTACATCTGACTATGGATGGAAAAGCCGTTGATGATGATGAATATAAGAAAGATAATTATAGTAAACCAATGTTAGTAATAACAACTAAGAGATCCGTAAACCACACATCTGAATTTTACGTACATATAATATTTTAATTGCTACGCCTCTGTCTGTGTATGAATCGATTTTGTTTCTAGATAACAAACGGAATTTGAAAAAAGATGAAAGTTTTTTTCGTTGTTGTCATATGTAAATAGCTACTCTCACTCATTTATAAGAACGATATTTATGATCAAATCTGGTAAATAAATTACGGATTGCCAATTTTATTAGTAGTTCGTGTGAACAGCGGTAAAGAAATTTGTTGCTACATGAAAATCGGACACCTGATTCCAAGCGAATAAAATAATTCACCCAAGAAAGTTATTTATATTCAAATATAGTTAGTATTGAGTCTGTTGTCTAATATATTTACATATTGACAGATACCTAAGTGAAAAAAAACTACTGAAGAAAGTCTTAGTGCACATTGAAAAGGTTGTATATTACCATCATCAACATTGTTTAATAAAAATGTGGTGAGCATCTAGGACAGTCCATAGCAAAGCATCTTTTGAACTGAGTAGTGGAACTCGTGAGGATCTCGTTGTCTTCTTTATACATCTTTATACAATATACATATTTCATGGAAAAGTGACACAATTTTACTGAAAAACATAAAGAAATTCTTTCAAATGGGAGTTTGTAGTCATTTTTGTTAACTTGTTGCTTTCTTATTGATTAGCTTCAAGAGTGGATTTTTTGAAAACTATTAATAACTTTTCTAAAAATGCATAATTTTTTTTTATTTTGCGTGAGAATGGGGATAATGTCATAAATATTCAGCTATAAAAATTTCAAGGAGTTTCACTAACATGCAAAATTGAAATTGTTTCAGAAAGGCTTTTATTTAAAACGTAAAATTAATTTAATGCGTAAACTATTGGGGCTATTTGAATTCTAAAAGCACTACATTGTAGATACATACATAGAAATCTATTACGCTTTCACAAGTTAGCAAAAAGCCGTAAAGAGATTTCAAAACGTACAGACACTCAATATCGCCATATTATGTTGAGGATTTATATCTATAGAAAAATACAAAGAAAAAATTAAAATTAAAAAATGTTACAACTTCACTTAACAAACCATTCAAATAGTATGTAAAATTGGAATTTGTTTAGAACCTGTATTAAGCCAAATAATTTTTTTTTTCAGGTGGACTTAGTACAACAGCAATGGTCAAAATTCAAATTACAGACATCAACGACAACAACCCGATCTTCTATCCATCAGAATACAACGTTTCGCTCCGAGAAAGCGGTGTATCTTCATCTGCCACCAGTCCAGTCGTAGTAGTAGCCGCCACCGATTTAGATTCAGGAAAATTCGGCGCCATCACCTACAAAATAGTCTCGGGAAATGACGCCGACCTTTTTAGAATAGAAAAAACCACGGGAGAAATATTCATCAACAGACCGAGTTTGTTATCTGCTAGGGGACAGCCGTATCATCGATTGAATATCAGTGCTATCGATGGAGGGAATTTGAAATCCATCAAAGACGCTGAGGTTTTCATCAGCATTATCGACTCGGCTCAGAGGCCTCCTATTTTTGAACATACTCGATATACCTACACGGTTAGTGAAAATGTAAGGAAAGACACTGTGATTGGAAATGTTAAGGCAACCGTGTTCAATAATGGTAAGTTTTTGAATATTTTAATAATTTTTGGTAGTGAACTCATTATTTTTTTACTAACTTCTTTATCCAATTGTTCATTTGCACCATAAATGTATACTTTGCTCACTGGTTCATTGGTTAAATTTTGACTATATGGAAGTGGCTGCAAATTGTTATATAACCAAGTCGATCAGCACGATTATCCTAACTAACAGCTTGCAGCTAATAGTCCAATTATATACATCTCGAATCACTGTCTCGGCTTTTGTAGTCAAAATATGCTCTTCTGCTTGGTCTCTCTTTCCAAATACTTTGCCCTGAAAAATTAGTTGCAACAGCCCGCGTCTCTGTTCATTTCTATTAACATGGCCAATTTATTCTAATTTGCCTTTTTTGATAGTGTTAATAGTCTCGCAATCCTTGCCCATTCTACGTAGGACCTCAACATTAGACAAACGATTCCCTGATAGGTCTGTAATATCACATGTTATGCTGTTATGGAATCGTTGTTGTGTATGGGAGTTTGAAGTAAATTTTAGTAATCACAAACTCTTCTTCTGGTTGTAGCAGCCTATTAACCCAATCAATCTCTACGCTCATTTCTTTCTTCAAGCTGTCTTCAATTGTCTTATGAACTCTCCCCGATTTACCCCTACCAATTTTGGTGTTTAAATCAACCATAGGCAAAGGTAAATCCTTTTTGGGAAAGCTTTTCAAATGGTTGAATAATGCATTGCAGAATGCTTTACTTTTGTCGTCTGGTTAGTGATTCGTATTAATTGCCAATACTAACTGTAACAAACACATATATTATGCCAATAGAGCAAGATATCTTGGCATGAATCTAGATGACAGGGTACAATGGAAAGGACACAAAAAAATATAGAATTGAACATCAAATATAGAAGACTGTACTGGATGTCAGTACATAATATGCTCATGTACTGAAGTACTCAAGAAGTAGTGAAGCCAGTATGAACAGATGGAATGTAGCTCTATTTAGGAACGTGCCAGTGCGAAATGATTTAAAATTTTCAGAATACAGTACTGCGGAAAATTGTACTATAAGAAGCGACCAAAAAATATGTATTTTAGTCATTCTTAAATTAATGTTTACAAATAGAAGATTTTTAATCAAATTAATGAATATATACACTCCTGTTATTCATGATTATTCTTCTATTTCCTATGAAGGGTGTTTGCAACACTAAGACATCGTTTGAAGAACATTTTTTGAACTTGAAATAATGAATTGGTACTTGACAAAATACTTGACATAAATGCAACAAAGACAAAGTTACTTGTGTTTAGTAAACAAGACGTCGGCCCTATGCAACTAATTGTCAGTGATGAATCAATAACAAAAGTTAACCATTTTAAATACCTAGGATGTTGGATAAACGAGACACTAAATCCGGATGAAGAAATTAAAACTCGTATAGAAATTGCAAGAGGAGCATTTATGAAACTTAGATCTATTCTGAGCAACTCTCAGCTGAACTTACAACTAAGAATCAAGTTCCTAAAATGTTATGTGTATCCTGTATTACTATATGGATGTGAAACCTGGATCATGAAGGTTAACATGATGAACAAATTAGAAGCCTTTGAGATGTGGTCGTATCGTAGAATGCTCAGAATATCTTGGGTTCAACGCATTTCAAACAGAGAAGTCTTAAACAGAGTAGGTCAAGGCAAAGGTGACTTAATGAAGATGATGAAAAAGAGAAAACTTGAATATCTGGGGCATATAATGAGAGCTAGCAGATACAGGATGCTGCAGTTAATACTCAATGGAAAGATCGACGGAAAAAGAGGAATTGGTCGAAAGAAATATTCATTGCTCCGAAACCTTCGTCAATGGACTGGCTTATCAGCAGATCAATTATTACATGCCGCACAAGATCGAGAACGATATCGGCAAATTGTTATGGAAGCTACCCACGCCTAAATTTGGGCACGGTACTTAAAGAAGAAGACTTGACAAAATAGATACAACATAAATCTTTTATATATTAATTTAAATGTAAAGTAAAAAATTGTACCGAATATAAAAAGGAATGGCACATTTCGTTATTTCAAAGCAGAACACATAAAAGGATGATCAAGTTGGTTACGCAATTTAAGGCCCTTTCACGCTAATTTGCTTTTGGTCTTTTGAATGGCATAACGGTCATTTAGTATGCAGTTTACCGGTTTTTGACGACGGAAGTAATTTCCTCTAGGCAAGACAGTAAAGCCCGTAATATTCTTGAACATATACCTAAAACATCAAGAGAAAAATGAGACGATATGAGAAGAAAGAACAAGGTAACTTGTGCTGCCTCAAACCATTTGTAGTGTAATTGATAATGGGTAATATTCTAAAATTTACACCTATATGGAGACTCAAAGTCACGTAGAAAGGTATGGCATAGTAATCTAAAGAAAAACTATCAGTTAGACGTCTATTAGACTACTAGACAATACCGTAATAATTGAAAAGACTGATGTGCTTTGTACACACTTCCTAAGTGAAAGAATAGGGAATTCCAAGACTTTCACGTTTGTGACACCGCTGGGAGACAAACATTATATTTATTTATATTCGTGCCACATTGTGTTTCTTAAATTTTTTACCTTTAATAGTTTTTTAGTTGTATTTTCCGAACATTTTTTTGTTGATTTTGTGTAGTTTTTAGTTGTAGAAGTACTTGAACAACTTGATTTAATTTTAAGAAGCGAGCAAATAATAATTTTTTTGATTTTTTGAACAAATAAACGTTTTCGGTAGACAATACAGATGTTGCTATTAGCTACAAGCAAAAGATTGCCAAAATAAATAATAAATATTCATTTTTCCTCAAGGAGTCTGAGATAATCTACAGTGGAGACAGTTTTCCAAGCGTAAGTAACATGCACATAGTTTGTTATGTAGCATTTTTATAGGACATTTAACCATTGTTTTTGTCTCTCAGATAATAATTTATGTAGTTTAGTTTTGTACTTAAAATGTAGCACTGATGGTAACCGATAAAATTGAACTTTATCATGGTTACTTCGCATTCCACACGTCAATACACAACAGAAATGAGACCTATTATTTTTAAATTAATTCTTCCAGTGAAAATGTTAAATTAATCCGTATACAAATCAAAATTACAAAGAAACATATAACTAAAATGATCTAAAACGCATTAAGAACTAACAGAATAACTTTTATGTTTGCCTTCCAGTCGCCATATTGATTTAATTTTGACAGCATGTTGGAATACCCTATGGGAAAGACTAGTATTTTTTAAATGTATAACGTTTTTTAAATTCCTAGTTGAGCGTTTTCGGCTTACAAAGCCATCATCAGAGCTATGGTAAAAAGTTTAAACTACCACTAAAAGAGAGAGAGATTCCATCTTTAATTGCCAAAAAAATTCTTGTTTTTTATAATAAAAAACTTTTATTTATTTTTCACAACTAAGTACCTACGGACTAAAAATTAAAATTAAAAATCTTTAAAAAAAAGCAACAACTAAAGTTTTTTTATAATAAAAAACAAGAATTTTTTTGGCAATTCAAGATGGAATCCCACTCTCTCTTTAGTGGTACTTTAAACTTTTGACCATAGCTCTGATGATGGCATCTTAGATAAAATGTAAATATATTTAAATGATATATAGTGTCTAGTCTTCTATTTATTAAGGACTTTTACTATACTTTATAGCCTTATTCAGTGAAAATTGATATCTTGTTGAGTTCAAGGATTCTGATCCTATTGAAGGTCTTATTTTACGGCCGTTTTATTACTCATTTGCAGTTTCATTATCGACAAACGTTCTAAATAAGTTTCCTTCGGTCAGTGGCGTTTCATCCTCATCGATAGGATAAAATTGAGTGAAAAAAGAATAAGTAAGATCCAAAAAAGAAGAAGAGAGTCGAACTTAAAAAATTTCTTTTGCCTGCCGATTATGTAGTCCATTCAGGCAATTAAGCAGAAGAAACAATTTTTGCCACCTTTAAAATTTTTTCCGTTTTTCTGAATTACTCTTAGTTAAATTCTATAGGTGCCATGGTCCACATCTCAGCACTCGCTAGAATAAGACAAGGTTTAACGCAAGGAACTGATGACTTAAATTGCAACATATGAGTGGATCAGGTTAAAGTTTTCTAGTGGCTATGGCTGGATTATCTCTTGCTGTAATGTTGCTATTCGTGTATCCTCGGTTAGGGGATACTTTCAGTATCCCGGCTTAGGAAGATCAACTAGCCCAGCAGAATTTTCGACAACCCCTGAGAACAATAAGCTTTTAGCGATAAAAAGGCGGATTTTTCCAGGCAGAAATGTTATTTAACACCCACCTGGAATCTATCTGGTTTTCCTTATCTGGGAATTATATATTTTTTACCTGGTATATATTTATTAATATTAATTTGATATTTTTTAATGCTTGATTCGACTTATATTTCTGTTTTTGTTTTCAATTCCACCAGTAGAAAAGACACAATTTTTAGAGCCTGGTGACTAAAACCTCGATTAAGATTATTTTTCTAATCTTATTCTAAGGGCCGATTGTTCAATTGGAGATTATCTTCAGATTAAAAGTAATCTTCAATTAAACTTAATATTGCGTTGTTCAATGCAAGTTTAACACTTAACCATCTGTTAACAAGAGATTATCTTAATCGCTCAAAAACGAAGGATTAACGGTGTTAACTAAAGATTTGTAACCTTACTTTCTGGTTTTAAATTAAATATTTTCAAGAAAATTCCAAATTGGAACAACCAGTTATTGCACTAGCTAGATATGTATGTATTTTGAATTGTCATTTCTATAAATTTTCAGTCGTAGATAAGATTTGCAGTAATAATGCAGTAATAATCTATTATAATTTCGTGTCTCTAATAATATATGGCTATTTCTCTTTTATTTTGATGACAGAGATATGACAGAGGACGAATATTTCTTAGCTGTTTTTAATATAATTTTTTTGACTTCAAAAATTTATATTAGTGTTTCTTAAAAAATTTATATTAGTAAAAAAATAAATTAGATCTCTCAGTGTATAGGTACTTATGCTTTCTACAAATGTATGCATGATAATTATTAATTATTTATAAATACATATTTCCAGAAGTTTCGCTTTTTTTCATTATGTATAAAAATCAGGTAAAAACAAATTTTTTTTTTTATTTTTTTTATTTGAAAACTTGCAAATTTACAATCTACTCTGTACAAAAGAGTATTAAGTAAAACTGATAATTATGTAATGTTTTGTAGGTGTTGCCGGCCAGTGCCGGTTCACCTTATTCACCACTGTATTCACTAACACAAATGTCACTCACACAAGTCTTCTGGCCACTGTCTCTTGAGTCTCAACAAATTGGAAAAACTTTTAATGTCATTTTTGTGAAGGAATAGGAATTATTTTTATAAGCTAAAAAATTAACGTTACTATTTAAACATGTTTACGCAAAGTTAGCAGTTCTACTTTTAATACTTTCTTCCATTTTAAATATGTTTAATAATTACCCCACCCCCTCATCTATGATAATGTAAATTAAAATCTCTGTCAGTAGTAGTTGACATGTACTAAACACTACATGTCAAAAATCATTAACTTTATAACACAGAACACATTTTTATGTACAATTTTCATGATAAAGTTTGTTCCAAGTCGTTAATTAATAACTGACAACGTTGTCGCCGCTTCAGTACTCTGGTTTAATAAATCCGAAAGTTAACTAACATTGAACAACTTCTTAAAAAATAATCTTTAGATTAAATTTAATTACGGTTTACTTAATCCATGAGTTAACTACTGATTGAACAACTGGCCCTTAGACTTGAAATCACTATCATATCTCCCAGAAAGTGGACCCAGCAGACTGCTGTAGTGTAGAAATCCACAGGAATCGATAGTATCTTCCAAGTCTTATTACAGATGACAACAAAGAGTATATGGAACGCCAAGGAAAGAAATATGCAATCCTCGAATAATGGTTGGCAATCATCATGGTAATCTTTATCTTATCTGCAGCAGCGCGGAAAAGCTGCACAGCTCTTGCGTCGAACCAACTTCTGAGGTTCTTTAACCAGGATGTTCTTCTTCTTCTTGGACCTAACTTTCTAAATATTTTTCCTTGCAAGATGGCTTGTAGGAGGGCATATACAGTGAGGACCTTTGAGTTGGAATAAATTATCTCGAGAATGGGCGATTTGGAGAGAAATCCTGAGACAGATCGATTTTAATTTTTAAATTATAATATTTTGGCATATATATCATACTAGTGACGTCATCCATCTGGGCGTGATGACGTAATCGATGATTTTTTTAAATGAGAGTAGGGTTGTGTGATAGCTCATTTGAAAGGTAATTTAATACTCTATTCAGCAATATAAACAAAAACCTAATTATTTATACAGGGGGGCCAAAAAAAATTTTTTTTTGAATTAAATTAATTGAAACAAAAAGAAGAATGTATGTACTATTTCATGCAAAATACATTTTACTGCTGTCAGAAAACAGAAAAAAAATGTTAATTTGTAAAATAAACATTGCTTTTCGCTTAAATTAATTGTTCAAACTGCTAAGAGGCAGGCGGGTGGCAGCTTTTATGTTGAATTTTTATTTATTAAATAAACATTTTTTCCTGTTTTCCGACAACAGTAAAATATATTTCGAATTAAATAAATTACATACATTCTTCTTCTTGTCTCAATTAATTTAATTAAAAAAAAATTTTTTTGGCCAATTTGTATAAATAATTAGGATATTGTTTATACTACTGAATAGAGAATTGAATTACCTTTGAAATGAGCTATCACACAACCCCTACTCTCATTAAAAAAAATCATCGATTACGTCATCACGCCCAGATGGCTGACGTCACTAGTATGATATATATGCCAAATTCGCCCCTGACCTGTCTCTGAATTTTTCTATAATTTCGGCCCTTCTCGAGAGAATGAATTTATTCCAAGTCAAACGTCCTCACTGTATAGATTCATTGTACATATCTTCGTTAAGAGTCCACGATTCAAGGACAAAAAGGACAAAAAATTAAAAAGGACAGAAAATACGTAGTGTAGACAAACATGTTTTCAATTTAGTGGCTAGTCTAACTTTAAATCATTTCACAAAACCTCACGTTGCATTAACAGTCTCGTTCTGACATCAGTCGAAAATGCTCTTAAACTTTCACTTTAGTTGCCACTAACCGTTCACAATGAGAAGACATAATTTTTTCACTTGGCAACACACGTGCCTCGTGGGAGTCACATAGTGCCCCAGGATCTTATTCTTAGGGATTATATCCATCCTTTTGATTTCATAATAATTAATTTTACAATGTTAAACATTTAGTCAACATTTAAAAGGTTTTAACCTATGTATTTTTGGGTGTCTAATATGTCAAACCTGTAAGTATAAGCCCCCGCAAACTGCAGACTTTTTAATCGGCCGACAGTTTAGTCGGCTTGGGCTGTCCATGATGGGTAAGCCTATCAAACTTTTTTGTCGGTCGAGACTGAATTGGTGTAATGTATGCATCTGCATACCACTCTGTACTGATTAATACGGTTATACTTATTTTAGGTAACGCTACGATGCTCTTTTTAGAGAGCGAAAACATTATGTGATATTTGCAGCCCTTTAAAGGTTTTTAATTAAATATGCCTTTTATAAAGGAAATTTTTCATTAAATTCATTTTTAATTAATGGTATACGGCCAGCTACAGGAAAATCTTCCGTATGGATTTTCATTTAATTTAGTTTCCACAAGTACCTCAGTGAGCAAATGATACTTTTTTAATGCAAACTTCAGGAATTCTATTTACAAAAGAAGAGCACAGCAAAATGTCGAGTTTATAGCAGAATGTTAACTAGCGGTAATGAATTGAAACGCGTAAACGAAAAAGAACATTAATTTGGTTGATTCTTTTCGAAATTAACTTTAGAACCGAGACTAACTCCGTAGTTGTAGTTATCTTTTTTACCGATTACGATTTTTATCCAACGGGTAACTGTTGGTTGTGGAGCTTTTACAGCTTTTTAAAAACGGATCCATGCGTGTCATAATTACAGCCGGACATGTATATTCTATACACCGTTTCATTGCCTTGAGTTACTTTTTTTTGTTTATGTTCATTTTTGTATCTACCTACTATTAATAAAGAATACACAATAAACAAAAAGGAAGTGATTTCTTAGAATTTTATTGTCGAGAGTATCTAATCTCTTTCATGGTACCTCTAGTTACATCCTATGTCAATTTCCTTGCTAGCTTCTTCATTAGATGAGTTCATTATTACGCAAATTTTATTTTCTATTTAATGACTGATAAAACTTCGTACTACTCAAAAATAAAACAAACACTAGTTCAATGAACGTCTTTCTTTCTTCACTGTTTCACAAAATGCCCACTATAGTCCAGGGCGCATCTGTTTTGAGATGAACGTTGAGAGGTGACTCAAATTTTTTTGCAGAATTGCTTGAAAATAGATCAAATAATAATATTTGAGTTATCCTCCCTCTCAAAAAGGTCCGGAACATTGTTTAAATAATCAAAATGTCAAAAAATTAAGGAAAAATTGGATTTTTTTCTTCGTTTTTTGATTATAACTTTAAAAGTATTCATTTCCTAGAAAAGTTGTACTGACATAAAAGTTGCGTAATTAAATTTCCTACAACATAGGAGTGGTTAAAAATTTTAATAATAGTCACCCTAGTTGCAAAATAGCAATAATTGCGAAAAAACCATACAAAAACAAGTATTTGCATTTTACGTTTTTCAACCATTTATGCTACACTTATAACCTTCATATTTCACCCAGAAAAACTTTATGATACAGTAAAACAATACTGTAAATTTCATTAAGATGGGTGCAATAGATTATGCAAAATAAATTTTGCAATCCAGCTTTCGCAAAAAAAAATCATTTTTTTAAATGTTACAGGACTGAAAATAAAGCAGATAGCAAGTTGAATTTTTTTTTACTTATAGAAGAGTACTGTACCTTTCATTTGCAATTTGAAAAAATAACATCGATTAATTACCACGGCGTCAGGAAATTTTTTAAATTAACATTAATTTTTGGTGCTACGCGCAGGACAGTGGTGTTCGATTCACACAAGTTGATTTCCACCAAAATTTCTTCCAATCTTTATCTAATATATTATTTTCTTACTCTATATTTTGTTGTATTTTAATATTTTAACTCCACAAAAATCAAACTAATTTTATTATTGTTTTTGAAATATAGTTTAAACAATTGCTTATGTTTAAAAATAATAAACTTTTATTCTCTAAGTTAAAATATATGAACAAAGAAAGTTTTTGCTAATAAAAGTGTTATTTGAAAGGATGTATGTTTTTATTTTGCAATAAACAAATTTATTTATTTATATCGAAATGTAATAAAAATTAAAATATATCAATCATTATCAAAGGTCATTGGAATGCCCAATCAGAGCAAACTATCCGCTGTTCTGCGCGTAGCACCAATAATTAATGTTTATTTAAAAAAAATCCTGACGCCATTGTGTTAATCGATTTTAATTTTGCAAAATTGTAAATGAAAGGTACAGTACACTTCTATACGCAAAAAAATGTCAACTTGCTATTTGCTTTATTTTCAGTCCTGTAACATTTTGAAAAAATGATTTTTTTTGCGAAAGCTAGATTGCAAAATTTATTTTGCAAAATCTATTGAACCGATTTTAATGAAATTATTAGTGTTGTTTTAGTGTATCATAAAGTTTTTCTGGGTGAAATATGAAGGCCCTAAGTGTAGCATAAATGGTTGAAAAACGTAAAATGCGAATACTTGTTCTTGTATGGTTTTTTCGCAATTATTGCTATTTTGCAACAAGGGTGACTATTTTTTAAATTTTTAACTAATTCTATATTATAGGAAATTTAATTACGCAACTTTTATGTTAGTACAACTTTTCTCGGAAATAAATACTTTTAAAGTTATAATCAAAAAACGAAGAAAAAAATCGAATTTTTCCTTAATTTTTTGATATTTTGATGTTTTAAACAATGTTCCAGACCTTTTTGAGAGGGAGGATAACTCAAATATTATTATTTGATTTATGTTCAAGCAATTTCTGCAAAAAAATTTGAGTCAGTTCTCAACGTCAAAATGTACTAATATTTTTACAGATGTGCCTTGGTCTACTAAAGAAATGATACATTTATCGCCGTACCCAAAACACAAATAAAGATATTATACAAAGACCACCGGTTTGTTCTTCTTTAAGTGCCTTCTCTGTGACGAAGGTTGGCAATCATTATGGCTATTCTGACCTTTGAGGCAGATGTTCTGAACAATTGCCTTGAACTACAACCAAACCATTCTTTCAGGTTATTCAAGCAAGAAACGCTTCTCCTTCCTTCGCATCTCCTACCGTTTATCTTTTCTTGAATTATGAGTCTCAAGCTGTATCTTTCGCGTCTCATTACATGTCCGAGATATTGCAACTTTCTTTTTTTTATTGCGTTTTCCATTTCCCTCTTTGGCTATTCTCCTCAACACTTCTATATTTCTGGATCTATCTACCCATGAAATTCTTGTACACTCGTCTAAATATTCTCATTTTAAACGCCACCGACTAATAAACCTAATCAGCCATTTTTTAAAACTTTTCTTGAGAATATTGCATACAAGATTATGTATTTAAGAAATGTGACGAGGTCAGTGCCTGAAGTCAGTTTGGGTTGAAAAATTAACTTGTCATGAGAGTGTCAATCTTTAGTATGCAAACATTCATACAGAATTATTTAGATCAGATAAGGGATGTTTTATCTGTTTCATCGATTATAAGAAAGAATTTGATAACGTTAAACACGAACTAATGATAAAATATCTACCAGAGTTGGGATTGGTTGTCAAGGGTATAAGAATTACCCAATCTATATTGAAACTATCTATATAAAAGTAAATGGAGTTCCCATTAACAACATTAGATATGCGAAGGACACTGTTATCTTGACCGAAAATATTGGGTATCTTCAGAGGCTGGTAACCAGAATAGAGGAGTTTGGACCAGAATACGGTCTAACAATGAACGTCAAGAAGACAAAATTTATGAGAATATCGAAAATTTAAAGAAATAATGAGAATCTTTTCATAAACCAATGTTGAACGAGTAGACCAACATGCATATCTTGAAGCAATGATCAACTACACAAATGATTACTTCCAGGAAATCAAAATCAGAGTAGAAAAGGGGAGAGCAAATTTTAACAAAATTAGAATAGTGCGACATTGTTTAATGAAATGGAAGCTTGGACCTTGAATACGGCATCAATGAAAAAACTAGAGTCATTCGAGCTGTGAGTGTACAGAAGAATTCTGAAGATATCGTGGACAGAACATGTCACAAACAAAGAGGTTCTGAGAAAGATGAATAAAGAAATGGAAATAACCATCAAAATACCATCAAAACAAGAAAATTAGAATATCTCCGATATATTTCACGCGGAGAGAGATAAAACTTGCTCACATTTATTATCCAGGGAAATATTCAAGGAAAAAGAAGCATATCGTGGCTGGGCAACCTGAGAGAATGGTACGGATATACATGAACAAATGAACTTTTCAGAGCGGCCGTCTCTAAAGTCCGAATAGCTATGATGATTGCCGACCTCCGTCGCAGAGATGGCACTTGAAGAAGAAGTAGAAGAATATTGGAACTAGACAGTAACAGAACAGTACATCTTCAGATTTTCAACGAATCAACGAAACTTAATATAATGAGTTGTTCTAACCTGTCGTTGTTTATTAACCATTCCGTAAGATCAATCAAAATTTAATTAACATAATACAAAAATTAATTACTCAAATATTCCAATACCAAACAGTATACGTATTATATTCTAAGAATATAAATAATGACACAAGATAGGTAATACAGATAGAGATAGCACGAATAACATTTGCCTGATAGAATACTAAAAGGTTAATTAATTGCTTCCATATCTAATAAAATCTACTAATTAATTAATTTTTATGTGCAAAATATTTTGTCTACAAATTTGTAAAGATATGTTCCTGTCAACTGTAACAAATTGTTGCTAAACATCTCAAATATTCCGATGATTTCTCTTTGTATAGAACGCAAACATATTTGTAACATTTAGGTCGTTTTGATCGAGTCCCCCAATTAATAGTGAATAGTAAGTGACGTCAATAATTCGTACGCTGTGAGCTCGTACGTAGAGGGGATATTTACAAATTCGCGAGCGCCAGTAGTGGCAAGTCTGTAAACCTTTACTGGAAATTTGACATAAATGTCAAAGTGATTAATTTAAAATTAAAAGTAAAAACATTAATTATAAAAAATATTAGTTGGTCAAAGCTGTGGTATATATTTTTACCTTAAATATACTTACGTTTTAAATACTGAATTTAAGTTTTTTAATGTTCCGTAATATGTAATTATAAATTAATCTTAGCGCCATCTACACGATAATTGTGAAAGTATCCGAAGTAAGAAATTCATATTTTATCAATAGAACGTCAAAATGATTAGCAAAATCTTAAAAAAATCGATTACAAATTAATTAACTTTTTGCGTTGTAAATATTAAGCGATAACAATTAAATAATAAATTTAAAAATTACCGGTAAAAGTTGAATTAGTAATCCGCCAGGAGCGCCACCAGCGAAGCTCAGGGCGTATACCTACTTATAAAATGTATATGTCGTATAAAATTAAAAGTACTATTTTTTGATATAACCACGCATTAACCACCTGCCATTATCGGAATTAGTTATTCCATTATTAAGATATATGGATGAATCGTTTAGGAAGTTATTAGCCACATCTCTGATATTTCTCAGCCAAGATTTCTTCTTTCTTCCCAAGCCTTTACTTCCCTCTACTCTTCCTTGCATGCTGCCGTGCAGCATAGAGTATTTATCGTTTCGTAAAATGATATAGAAGATAATTTTGCTCTTTTCGTTATTTTTGATAGTAGGTATAATTTATTGAAAATGTTTAGAAGTTATGTAAGGACTGTAATTAAGTTGGTAACAATATGGCATAAGTAGGTATGTATGAAAAGTAAAAAAAATTTATCTAGCTAGAACTAATCAACACATATTCCGTGGCAAATTGAAAAAAAGGTATGAATTAGCATTAGAAATACATGATTATAAAATTTAGCGTTAGAAATATACTGGTCTCTTAACCTGAATAGCTGTTAGCTGTAATATCATTTAAGAAAAATTACATTTAATTAGATTAGGAATCAGTTACGGAATATTGATTTCTACGCGATTATTCTGTACTTTCCTGGTATGTGGATATCATTACCAAATCAGCAAAGACGAATCTCTCGATAACGATCTTCAAATACGCGAGGACTGGGTACATTTCTTCGGTAGTCTTCAAAAATACGCAACTCAGTTGTGTGTAGACGGCTGCATTGCTTAAAGTGACTTGCCGCATGTCAGTCTCCCCGGTCCCCTCCGTCGCCCCTCTCTATCATGACAAGCACTGATGACCCGTTTGGTAAGCTTTTGGGGGTTTAAAACAGCAAACCAAGTTTTCACCACAGCTATAAATCTTGGCTCAGTGACAAGACAGTCTGTGATTTTCAATAGGTTATGGGCACAATCGAGGATTGTCGCGACTCAGCAACATACGACGAAGGAATCATCATTCTTCGTTCTCCGGGTATATTTCGTCTTTTGCTACAAGCAAACGAAACATTAAAAGAATTATTTTAACTCATCGATTATGCAAATGAGGTAAATCTGCACAAGAAATAACTATTTAACGTAAAACAGAAAGAAGTTTATTTCAGAGTTGTAGAACGACCAATAAAAATGCGAGATCAACGCGAGACACTATTATGAATACAGTTTTTAATTTTTCTTTAAAGATATTTATTAAAAAGCGTTCTAAACTTTTTTTTTGTTTTAACATTTGTTTTTAATAATTCAAAGATAGTGATTGGTTCAATTACTTCTTCTTCTTAGAAGCAGCAGCTAACTAGGAAAGATCCTGGCGCTCCTTTTCCCTTTATTTGCACCAACAAATTAACTTTTAGTAGCAACTGCAGCTTTTAAATATTTCTTGATGAAACTTTTTCAGAATATCCTTGCTTGAAGAGAAGAACCACCTCTTTCCTTGAGACCTTTTATAGCATTTTTCGCCATTTCAGCTATCACTGCATTATGCCGCTTTAAAATCGACAAAAAGATGGATGGTATATAGCTATATTAACATCTTGAGATTTTTAGAGAATTTGTCGTAGTGTGAAGATTTAGTTAATACATAGTTGAACGATCACGCCTGAAACCTACTTGGTAGTATTCTCGAAACATTTCGGTATAAGGCTTTTCAGTGCGGATATAAGAGATATAAACTACAAATATTCGACAATTAACTGTTGTATGCGTTGCTTAAGTATTAGTAAAACCAAATGCCTAACAACTGAAAACCAATAAGGAAAACCAATTAGAGCTTTTCATTAAGCGTGGTAAAAAGTGACAATAAAATTATAAATTTTAATTCAGGAATTAATGATATAAAACGGCGTAAAATTTAAAAATTCAACGGTATTGAGGAAGTCCCGGATTTTTATATTTTTGCGTGAAACCAATCTCTAATTGGTGTTAAATCTTGCTAACAAGAAGCTAATTACTTTTTACAACTTCAGAAGTTAAGAATTTGTGTAAGCATTTATTGAAAATCTTTGCCTTTTACTTAACTAGAAGGAAATGAGAAACCATTATGGATGATTTAATGGACGTAGTGGTTGTAAAATAGAAATGTATAATATCAAAAGGTTTAAGTTTGTTACAACGTTTGAAAAAAAGTTCATTATACTCAAATGAACTTACTATTAGATTGGTTTTAATGTCTTCTAAACGGCGGTCTTTGACCATCCATTAACAGTTAAACCATTTGTTTTTTATTTTTTTTTTAATTATTTCTCGGCTGCAATGGTCATAGACAGAAACAATATTATATACATTATTGTTGCATTCTGTGTTTTGCGTACCGAGGACACTCAATAAGGATGTGTATCACTTCATTAAGTAGGCATGTGTGAGTTTTCTCATGTTTTCTTCTTTAAGTGCTGTCTCTCAATCGGAAGATGGATATCATCATCACTATCTTTACTCCATCCACTGTTGCTCTGAGGAGTTCTATAGAACGTAATTTAAACCAGTCACTTAAATACTTCAACCACGACACTCTTCTTCCAATACAATTTCCTCCTCTTGTCTTTCCCTGTATTATCAGTCATAGCATTTCATATCGCTGTTCCCTCATTACCTGTCCCAGATATTGTAACTTTATTATTTTTATTGTCAAATTTTATTATTTTCACGTGAAGACCACTCTATATGGAAAGCTACAAAAAAATTTAAACGACCGACAATAACAAATTCACCTTTAAGAAAAACAGATATGACCTGGGCCCGCATAAATGAAGAAAGAACCACAGTATTCGCAGAGCATCTTGCAACTGTATTCTCAGCACCAGAAAACAATGACGATGAAGATGACGATATAAAAAGGTACCTCGAAACTCCATGTGAACTATCTCTTCCTCTGACAACATTTACTCCGGCAGAAGTTCGACAACAAATAAAAATGCTAAATCCTCAGAAAGCTCCTGGCTATGATTTGATAACAGTAGAATTACTTCAGAAGCTATCGAGAAAAGCAGTGGTGTTATTAACTGTAATATACAACAGCATACTACGTCTTCGCTACTTTCCAATACAATGGAAATTAGCTCAAGTTACTATGATTCCGAAACCTGATAGTCCCAATAATGTCGAAAGTATTAGAACGGCTACTATTACATAAAATCGAGCAAGTTGTCCCCATAAACGAAATTATACCACAACACCAATTCGGTTTTAGACGTGAACACTCAACCATCCAACAATGCCACAGAATAGTAAATATAATTAAAACAACTCTTAAAGAGAAAAAGTTTTGCGATGGAGTTTCTCGATATACAACAGGCGTTTGATAGGGTATGGCATCAAGGTCTACTCTATAAACTGAAATTACACCTAACAGACCAACTATACTTTATTCTAAAATCGTATTTTACTGACCGATACTTCCAAGTCAAAATTGAAGACCACTTCTCAAATTACCACATCATCCAATCTGGCGTACCACAGGGTAGCGTTCTTGGCCCATTTCTGTATCCGATATTTACAGCCGACGCCGACGTTCCAACCAGAAATGATACCTTCTTAGCTACTTTTGCTGATGATACGGGAATCTTAGCAGTAGATGTCGACCCTAATGTAGCATCACAAAAAGTACAAAATCATTTAGACCAATTACAAAACTGGCTCAAGCGATGGAAAATAAATATTAATGCCAGCAAATCAGTACAAATTACTTTTACAACCAGAAAATCTACATGTCCTCAAGTTTCTATAAATAATACTCCGATTCCCATCAAACCAGTTGTCAAATACTTGGGATTGCATCTGGATGAAAAACTCATATGGAAAACGCACATTAAAACTAAACGTGAACAATTAGACCTTAAACTAAAAAATATGAACTGGCTATTTAACAAGAGGTTTCAGTTATCTCTTGAAAATAAACTGCTTCTTTACAAAGCTATACTTATACCAGTTTGGTCATACGGAATAGAACTATGGGGCTGCAGTAAACCTTCAAATACGAAGATACTCCAAACATTCCAGTCCAAAATACTCCGTCTGATGAGTACAGCTCCATGGTACGTATCCACCCAGACACTTTACAATGATCTGGACATCCCACTAATCAAGGACTTAATAAAAAATCGTTCAATAAAATATAAAAATCGCACGACTCATCACACCAACGAATTGATAAATAATTTATTCACCCAACGACTTGCTGAAAGAAGACTAAAGAGAATATGGCCAGACGACCTACCACAATAATACTTAGAGAACCATTTACTTATTACTTTTTATATAGAGTAGATTGTAAAAATGCAGTGTATCAAAAAACAATTTTTATTGTGTGATTCATTAAGTCTGCATCTGTTATAGGTATAGTTTAACTTATACTACTACTATGGGTTTATAGCGTTCTCCGACTCCGTCCGACTCCTAACCGCAATTGTTCTCTGTTTAACCATCATAGACCTGAAGGGATTTCTCTTTTCTTTAGTTCTTTTTCAATTCTCTCCCTCCAGCTTCTTCTCGACCTTCCTGTTTTTCTTCTTCCTTGTGGTGTCCATGGCAAAATCTGTTTAGTTTAACTTATAACTTTACTTTTAACAGATATCAGAAGTTTTTTTTTATTGGCTTTAGGATTAGACCATGCGGCCAGAAACAAAGTAAATAGTACATACATAAACATAATATATCTTATCTAAACTATCTAATTAGTAATCTAAGTTAAGGTTATCTAAGTCTGACCGACTTTTTGTTAAGAATAGATATAATAAACATTTTATTTTCAAAGTGAATTTTTGCTAAATTAATCTTAATAAAAATTTTGGGATAAGGACAAGGGTCACACTTTTCTCATCCAAGGGTTTTTCTTTTTTCTTAATAAATATTGATTACCTATATACCCACCCCACACGGTAAGGCAGGCATGTAGGCAATCAAAAGGAAAGACATTTAAGGGTACAAGCCTAATCTAGTCATTATATAACTTAATTTTACAGTCATATAGGAAAAACAAAATAAAATCAAAAATACGTTTATCACTCAGCGCCAAAAGATACATAACATTATAGGGACCGTAAACGTTTAAACTTCTTAAATTTTTTGTAAGAATGTCCGACTGATGTGTGTACTTCTTACAATTAAAAAATATATGATCCAAGTCCGCCGTTTCATTGCAAATATCACAAAGATTGTTATCAATTATTTTTATTTTGTATAAATGTGCCGGATAGCAAGCATGTCCAAATTTCATCCGAGATATGGTTGTTATGGAACTTCTCGGATAATCGTAATTTTTAAACCAGTAATTTTTTCGAATATCGGGTTCTAGCAATGTATATCTTGTGCCTTTTATCAAAATAAAATGTTTGTATTGTTTAGACCATTTTTTATATAAATTATCCTTAACAATATTTATTCTCTCATCTAATGTTAATAAGGGTGTAACATCTTCTCCCAACTGTATGCTTTCTTTAGCCGCTTTATCAACTTGTTCATTGAATGTGATACCTGAGTGTATATCAGAAGTTGAGTATTGAAATATTTTGCATAATATACTCACCTCTGAACTAAAATGAAGCTGTTTTTAATTTTTAATTTTTACTCATATTTTGAGTACACGGAATCAACTTTCGTTATATTTTTTCCACGAATAGACGGAATGTGACTACATATTGTACAGCCCCTTTTGTCTCCTTTATTCGTCGACTCCTTTCATTAGAAATTGTAAAAGGCAGAGATTAAGGATGTTACCAGAAAGTGGTTCCACGAGAATTTTCAGATTTATTGTTTAGATTTCTCTCAAATATTTTTCAGTTTATAATAATTAGTATTGAATAAACCAAAAACGTTTTTGGGACCGCTGAAATACGACATCGTCTACCGAAAATTAAAGCCTATTGAATCGCGTTTACGAGTCGCTGTGCAGATCTTTCTAGAATACAATGGCCAACTCTTCACTTACTCCCGAAATGTCGTCCGAGACATGCACACACATACACACATCCCCCGGCAAAATAATTGCCCTTTTCTGCAGTCCACAGGACCGTATCTAATAAATGCGTAGACAATTTTGATCATTTTTTCATTTCTTATATGATGGACAATTTTAGTCCGTTCTTTAACGGTAAAATATTGCAAAACCCCTAAATTTTAAAGAACCGCTTGGATTGACATTAAATTTGGCATACACATAGCTAACAAGTCAAAGAAAAAAAGTGATATTGTGCCGATATGTGCTTTTGCCCTGGGGGTGGTTTTCACCCCCTCGTGGGGGTGAAAAAATATTCGTCCAAAAAAGTCAGGAAATGGATAAACTGGCTCATTTTAAGTAACTTTTGTTCCATAGAGTTTTTTCACTAAGTCAATACTTTTCGAGTTATTTGGCAGTGAATATGTTCATTTTTTCAACAAAATAACCACGCTTTTAGACGGTTTCTTGCAAATAACTCAAATAGTACGTATTTTGTCGAAAAAACATTCATAGCAAAAATATAGCCTGTAAAAATTTTAAAAAAATGGTGTATATATCACGTCTCTACACCTAGTAGAAGCAGAGTTATAGCCAATGAAAGATAGGTTCATATTCGTCAAATTCCAAATGGAATACTTTAACGTGAAATAACCAAAAATGCAGCACATTTCGGAGAAAACTCGTTACAACTTATTGAAAGTGTTTAAAAAAAGCTTCATTTTTGTTTTATAAAAAAATTTCTAGCATCAAAATTAAACAAGTTACGCTCAAAATAAAGTTAGTCCCTTTTGGTTTTGGTAAAGAAATCGAGAAAATCACCCCCTAATTAGTATCTTAAATGAACTTAATCGTTACAACTTCACAAGTTTCTTGACTCGTGTATATATTGTTTATATGATCTTTAAGTTTCATCGGTTCAAAGTCCTTATTATTGAAAGGGATGTAGTTAAAAGGGGTTGAACGAGTCACTGATCACGAATGTATGCAAATTTAGAAACACCAAATCTTAATCAGTTTTTGTCCAACAGAAACACACATGATATTCAGAAAGGCAAATCTGACTTTTTTTGTTTTTCGAGATTTTTGGTATGTCTAACAATTTTTAAGTTATTTTGAAAAAAAGCATATTTTTCAAAATTTAAAATTTTAGAAATTTTACTTTGAAACCATTTTTTTTCAAAAATAAGCACTTTAAATCGATCAAACCTACAGATCATATAAACACAACATAAGTAAAATAATTTGTGGAGCGGTAACGATTAATTTAATTTAAGTTGCTAATTAGGGGGTGGTCTTCCCGATTTTTTTTTTGCGAAAACAAAAGGGACCAACTTTATTTTGAGCGTAACTTGCTCAAATTTAATGCTAGAAACTTTTTGTAAAAACAGAAATAAAGCTTTTTTTAAACACTTTACAAAAAGTGCTTAATTTTTTGGATATTTCACGTCGAAATATTGTATTTGAAATTTGGTGAATATGAATCTATTTTTCATTGGCTATAACTCTGGTTCTACGAGATCCAGAGACCTAACGCGTACATCATTTTTTTTACTTCTTCATAGGCTATATTTTTGCTAAGAACGTTTTTTTCGACAAAGTACTTACTTTTTGAGTTATTTGCGAAAAACCGTCTAAAAATGTGGTTATTTTGTTGAAAAATGAACATATTCACTTGCAAATAACTCGAAAAGTGTTGACTTGTCGAAAAAGCTCTATAGAACAAAAGTTACTTAAAATTAG
Source organism: Diabrotica virgifera virgifera (assembly GCF_917563875.1). NCBI lineage: Eukaryota > Metazoa > Arthropoda > Insecta > Coleoptera > Chrysomelidae > Diabrotica > Diabrotica virgifera. The sequence goes on along the minus strand of NC_065443.1, from coordinate 10,417,287 downwards.
TCAGTTTACCCATTTCCGGACTTAAGTTGAACATATATTTTTTCACCCCCCAAGAGGGGGTGAAAGTTACCCCCAGGGCAAAAGCACACATCGGCACAATATCACTTTTTTTCTTTGACATGTAAGCTATATGTGTGCCAAATTTCATGTCAATCCAAGCGGTTCTTTAAAATTTAGAGCAAAAACCGTGAAAGAATGGACTATTTAAATTTTACCGGATTTAAATAATACCGATTTTTTCTGGTAAATGTTTTAAAAAATCCACAAGGAAAAGAAAATTTTTTTCCTGTAGTTGGCTGTATACCATCAATCACAAAACTTGGAAAAATTCTTTGTAAAAGGTATAAAATTTTATTAAAATCCCTTTAAAGGGCTACATCACAACAAATCGTTTTCGATTTTATAAAAAAATCATCATCAGTGTTAGATAGATTGGATGCTAGCTGAGCCACCCAAGAAAAATATTCGGGTAAAAACCCTTTAAATATAACATGGATGCATTAAAGGTGCATACTTTAATAAAATGCCTTATGAGGGAAACATGGCAACCGTCTAGTCCGAATTGCGTTCCGTTTCTTGGGCCTTGTCGAATTGCGTCCCAAATATTTTGCTTACCTGGCCACCGATAACGTCTAGTCCGAATTGCGTTTCATTTCTTAAATAGCCAACCCAATTGCGGTCAGAGGATAGCTTAATAAATATTAGGTAAGCAGGGAAATATAATAAACGTAATATCAACTAACAGTTTATTTTTATATAATATATTATATTAAAAAGCACCGAATTTATAACTAACACATTTAACGAAATTGTATCTTGATATTTCACCCCTGTTATACTGGTTAATTTTCTGTTCGAGAAAAATATATTTGCTGGGGGTAGTTATCTACATTTCTAGAAATATTTTGTTTAACAGAATTTATTTTTATATAAGAATCGGTTTGAATGCGCTTTAATGTTTCAACAAACAAAAAAATATTAGGATGTGGAGACAAACAATAATTTTTAAATTTTGAACGAAATCCCTCACAAGAATTAGTTGTTCTATATATAGATGCGCTATTCTTTGCCCAAATTTGTGGAGGAAATGTGGAGTCCTCTTCGATATACGTTTCAACTAGATAGTTTGCAAATGCGTCAACTCGATGATCATCTAGTTTTTCAGGCATAAAATCTTCCACAAAACAATCTCCAACTTGGCTCGGAGTAAGATACATTAGGCCAAAAATATGCTTCAGCCATTTACCTATTTCTGAGTTCTCGTTCTTATACTCAGAACTCAACCCCACATTTTGTACTTTACGCCACCTGTAACAAGATTATAGAATAAATTCTTTATTTCAGAAAGTACTTGCATTCAAGAAAAAGTTTGAAACGGGTCAAATTTTATAAAAAATTACATCTTTAAAAATAATGAGAATATTTAGGAGCCAATTTTTTGACAGAGGTTATGACGACATCTTTTTTTATGTCAAAAAATAAATTTTTTTGAAGATATTTTACCTACAATTCTTTTTTTAACTTATATCAAATGCTGTTTTTTGTAAAAAAAAATTGAAAAAATAAATATTTGAAAAAAGAAATTACAGTTAAGTTTGAAATAAACATATTGAAATGTTTAGTTTTACAGCAACAAAATATGATGACGTCATAACTCAAGTTTTTCTTAACAATCTACTATTTGCCAGGTACATTGCTATACTTATTACTCACCAAGCTTGAGCAAGATGAAATCGACAACCAACAACATTTGCTTCCGGAAAAACTTCTCGCATGCTGGAGTGGATACCTAATTCGTAATCAATCACTATTTTCGTTGGATTTAAATTGCATCTCAAATCTTGACATTTTTTCTTTAATAATTCGAATAATGATTTGTAAGTCAATTTTTGCCTATTAGGTAACAAACAAAATGCAACCGGAACATAAGTGTCATTAATCAATGTATGTAATGTAAACATTTGAAAAAAAAAATTTGTGCAATAATCGAATGTTCCATCCATAAATAAAGTGGAATTGTTACACATAAATGAAAGATTAGACAGACATGAAAAAACAACAATATTAAACTGCTCATCATTAATCAACAAAAACTGTTCATTTTTGATAGTAAATATTTCAATTTGTTTCAAAAATTCTTGAACATCCTTGGCTGATTTTGGCAATTTTGGAACCGTTTTCAATCGCGTGCGATTAATGTTCTGTTTTATGTATTGGACATCTTTTGTTGACAGAGAGGTAAGTACTTCGCTTTGCTTTGCGATTTCCTTGTGTAACAACTTCGCAGGTCGTTCCGCAATATCTTCTGTTGCTTTTCTTTTAAGAGAATTGTTAACTTTCTGGCGAATTAATACTTCTTCAGCAAGCTCATGATTGCGTTCACCACTAACTTTTAAAAACACATTATTTAATGTATATAGTGTTGCTTTACACTTTTTATTTATACAATACCACACAGTTTCACCAAACTTTTTTAATTCACGAAACTTTCTAAATTTGAATTTTTGAAAAACTGTAAGTGGTTTTCCCCGTTCACTTAACATCATTTCAAAATCCCTTGCGCGGTGCGATTGTCTAAGTTCACTCTTTACTGTTTGGAAATAAACTGCAATTTTAAAAATTCCACCCTATCAAGTTAGCCTCCACTTTCTCTTATTTTTACTAAGAAACTAAAAACCCTGTAAACCCAGGTAATACTGTGTAGGATTAAATTTTATTGTTAGAAACGGAACGCAATTGACCATACAAAACACATTAGCGATATTACCTGAGAATCCCTTAAAATTTTGGACGCAATTTGGATACCTCCATGGCAACAGGATAATGCCCTTAAGTAATGTATTGATTTTAAAAAGCATTGCGAATTCTTCTTTTTCTTCTGCTTCTGCTTTTTTCCATTATGGGTTTGTCGTTTTCTTCCTTTACAGATCTATATTCTCCCAGTCACCTTCTCTGAGGACTCTTATCATAGCATTTCCCGTGTACGGTTTCCATCTCATAGCAGGTCTTCCTGTCCTTCTTCTTCCTGGCGAGTCCGTGTCCAACATTACGTTTGACCACATGTTCTCTGGTATTCTTTGTACATGATCGTACCACTGCGGGACTCTGTTTTCCAACTTTTTCGTAATTGAGCATTCCACTCCAATTCTGTTCCATATTTCCTCTGTTAATATTCTATCCTCTCTGTTGATCTGTAGACATCTCATAAACTCCAATTCAACTATGCTTAGTGCTTTTGAGGCTTGTTTCCCTTGTGGCTTGCTTGTTGTTAAAAAGTGTAGCTGATAGACCACATACCTGTTTGAGGCCTTTTGTTGCGATTCTTGTTGTTGTTATTTCCTTGCCTAACTTTATTTGCATCTGCATTTCGTTATTGTGTTATATTTACCCATATATCTTTAAAGTGCATTCTTATCATTGTCTCATTGCTTTCCACAGCTGTTTCCTGGTCACGCTATCGTATACTTTCTCCAAGTCCATAAGGTCATATGATTTTCAATATTTTTCTCTTTGTTCTTTTCTTTTCATCACTTGTCTCTTGATGAATATATTATCTGGACATGATCTGGCTTTTCAGAATCCGGCTTGTTTTCGCCATAATGTTTTCGTTCCTGGTGTTGTTTATTCCTATTAGTATTTAGGGTTGGATCAGATATCAGCGAAACTACTGAGTTTTGTTTTGGGTAGATGAGGCTACTCTCATCTCTTTTAGCTGTTCAGATCCAGTTTGTTCTGTTCAGCATGAAAGTGATACTTATTTATCTCATATTGTTAGTGCTTTCTAGACTATCTAAAGTGATCTCACTTTTTTTGGGTATTGCCTATAATTTTACACTTTTGCTTTACTAGTTTTTTCTTAGTAATTTTGACACATATTCTAGTTTTATTCAATCAAAGTCTTTATCTTCTTTTACTGCTCGTATAGCCATGTAACTGTCAAAACCAGAACGGTATGAAACCTCGTTTAGGTTTTCGCCTCTTCAAGGTAGATCTGCTCCCTTTTTTTGTTACGGGAGCTTAGAATGGGAACGAGCAACGTTATTTGCAAATGGTGGACTGGTAAATTGAAACGGAAATTAATCAGAATTTGGGCTTACGGCTTATACTATCTGCGCTATCTCAAGGGAGTTTCTTCTAGGGAGTCTTATTACTCATCAGGAAGTTCCTTACCATTACAAGTGCAGAAGTTTGGCTGGAGGGAAAGGGACTTAAGTCCTATTTAACTCTGATGTGACAGCGGTCTATCGTGCGTAAGAAGTATTTTTTGCTGAGAGAATAAATTATGTCCTCTATAGTTGGGAGATTAGCCAGTGGGACCACTAATACTGACGGATACCATATACGTTTCCTCGCGCATCTCCTCATGATTTTTCTTGCTATGATACTATCTCCATTGCAAAGTTTTATAGAGTGAAACACGTCATATATGAGTAAATACATTTTTTATAATATAAAATACATATAATTTTTGGGAAATTAAAATAGTGACTACAAAAATTTCTTGAACCGTCTCTGTTCCCGTCTTCGTGGTTGTTGTGTTCTTCTTTCCTCTGTTAACCTGTCATACCTTGGAGTTGAATCCGTTTTGCCTAAATGCTAATAAGGCCCTATACAACTGGCAAAACAAAAAACTAACACGGTATTTATTACCGTATTATTTGATTTAATTAGTATGCTTGGGTATTATATTAAGTCTGGTCGAGAACATACAGGGTGATTTATTACGCAAATACTTTATTTATTTATTTTTTTCAAGTCGAATAATTGCTCTTGCTAATGAGGTTTTATTGGATTGTTAATTAAAGCAAGGTCGTTGAGACAAAAAATGATTTTGAACGAGTTTTCAAGCGTCACAATACGGAGAATTCAAAACTCATTGAATTAACGATGCTTTAGTGCTGGTACATTTATAGACGTTTCGAATTTGAATAAAAACTCGACAATTTGCACAAAAAAATGAATTATGTATTAAACTAAAGTTAATCGTTATATTTTATTGCCTTCTTATTCAGACTTGTCAATTATTTTAACTAATCTGATATTTCAACCAATACTAAGTAAATTAGGAGAATATTTAACAATTATTTATATAGATAGATCAAAAACTGATGAAAATTTTAGTTTCGCTTTTTTGTTTCAAACAACAATTGCGCCGAAAAATGTCGAATTCCTCATTGTTGTTCTATTTATAGAGCGGAGGCTGCTGCCATACAGAAAGCATTACCTTGGTGTGTCTCTAATTATTGTGAAAACATTGTAACAGTGTCAGACTCTTAGGCAATATTACAAGCTATTTGTAGCCATCCTTTATATAGTTTCCAAAATTCTATTATCCTTGATATAAAAAAACAGTGATTTTACTTTGGGTTAAAGGACACAGTGGAATAATTGCTGAAACATTTCAGCTCACTTAGTCCAGTAATCTTCACCTTATTGGTGAAAGCTTCTTATTCAGTTTTGGCAGGGTTCACAAAAAATTTGTCCTTCAAACACCAATTCTCTATGTAATGAAGGGCATATCGCATCTTATTCGCAACAGTACTGGGAAATTTTCCCCTAACCCTATTAAAATATCGTCTGTGAAACCCTGGACCCAGTTTCCTTGGCTGCTAAACCCATAAATCAGTTCGTCAACACTATTCCATAGTGTTGGTGACAATACATCCACCCACTTGAGGACACCCGTTACTTGTCCTCATATTTGTGGCATTACCCGTACGTATCTGGATATTATGCTTCTCTGAAGCATCTGAATAATCTGTTTTATCTTTCAGTTTCACAGTTTCACATTTGTATTATTAAATGCATCTTCTGTCTCAAAATGTAACAAGTGCGACTGCTTTCTAGTGTAAATTCCTTTCAAGTTCCGACACAGATTGTACTGGGCGCCTTCACCTAGTTTTTAACATAAATTAAGTCAGACTTATTTATAGGCCTGTATGATTTTGCTAAGATATAATCTGTTTTTGCTGGTTTGGGAATAACCACCACGCATGCTCTTTTCCAAGCTTTGGTAATATAATCCAGAGCATGGCTAGTTCTAAAAATTGCGTCAGAGGATCCATAATTATTTTATTTCTAGTACTTCTAGAGTAGCCTAGGAAAGTATTCCATTAGGTCCCGCAGTTTTGTATGGTTCAAATAGTTTCAATAGCTCATTTGACCTTGTAAAAGCAAAGATTATTTCTCAGGTCAGCCAGTCACTTCTGGCTGGGCTTGATGATTATTGCCTCTTGTCACTTGCGTCGAACCTGGAAAGTGAACAGTTAAAAGATGCTCTACAGCCTATTTTTCTGTGTCCGTATACTTCCTATTGGGTAGTTTGTCTAACTTGGATTTATTGATGATATCTCTTTTGAGGAATCTCTTAATGCTGACACTTCTAGGTACATTTTCAATGTTTTCACAGGAGTCGCTCTAAAATCTCTACTTAGCGGATAGGATTGTCTTATTATATTGCCAGGATATTATTATGAGCAATATCTACGCCTTTTAAAATATGTAATCCAAATAATCCAAACACAGTGTTTCCCTATTATTTGTGTAGAGAGAAGCAAAGAATGAAAGATAGATCAGTAAATATCCCCTTAATCTTGTTCTGTTGTAATCATCAAAAAACCAAAGTGAAAAAATTTGTGGAGCGGGAATAATGTGGGATAAAAAAATTGAGCAGAGTGACTAAAATTTTTGTTAAAACTCACGAAGTTCGCAATGGTAGGGGAGCCCAAGCGGGGATTTTTGCAGTTACTCGAGCGCGTCAGATTAGCATATGGGGAGAAACCTGGTATCCTGCAGATGTACCTCTACCAGATATTGGCTCTTAACACAGGGGAGTTCGTTAAGGGGGGCCCGAAAAAAAAAATCTATCCTTAAAAAAACTCGAAATTGTCAGATTAAGATAAGGTAAGTTAAGTACATGCAAAAGAGTGTATATTTCAAAAATCTGACGATTTGAGCCGGGCGTAAGGAAATGGGTGAGTCCCAAAGTTTCACAAGAAAAAAGCGAATATTTCGCGAAATGAATGACAGATCGAAAAACTAAAAAATATGTGCTCAATATTTTTTAAAAATCTGTCGAATGATACCAAACACGACTTCCCTCGGAGAGAGGTAGGGGGTAAATTTAATATTTTAAATACGAATCCCGCGATATTTTGCGAAATGAACATCAGATCGAAAAACTGTAAAATACACTTATTTAATATTTTTAAAAAATCTATCGAATGGCACCAAACACGACCCCCCACGGAGGTGGGGTGGGGAGCTACTTTAAAATCTTAAATAGGAGCCCTCATTTTTTATTGCAGATTTGGATTTCTTAGTAAACATAAGTAACTTTTATTCGAAACATTTTTTCGAATTATGGATAGATGGCGTTATAATCGGAAAAAACGATTGTTGGAAATGGAAAATTAAATTAAAAAATGGCAAGCGCCCACTAAAATGGAAAACTTTACTTAACTTATTTTGGTTTTAGGACCTACTCTTCACAACCCAATAGGTCCCCAAAGCGCTCGAATGACTGCACATTTAGCATACTTTGCTCCCCTACCACAATGAAAAGCAATGAGACTTTGCAAACAGTTTACAGGGATTATTTCATTCATAGAGATTCTGACCAATAGAAAGCTACAGATATAAAAATTATAGCGATTATTTCATTCATAGAGATTCTGACCAATAGAAACCTACAAGAATAAAAATTACAGCAATTATTTCATTCATAGGAGATTCTTATCAATAGAAAGCTACATAAATCTAAATTAAATTGATAATTTTTGATAATTTCCCGTCGTCAAGTATATTAGTCAGATGCCCTTCGTTGCTACGAAACAATACATTCAGTGACATTAATGCCAATTAATGTTTTAAAAATTATAAAAGTGATGACTTTCAACCGTGAAATATTTATAACAACCGTGTGTTTAATTGTACTAATTTTGTACTTACATAAGGTTAGCTGAACAGACAGGTTAGCTGAACAGACAGGACATGTATTCTGCCCCGCATTATACATCTCCTGAACTGAAACTCGCCTGGAGCTTTTTTTAAGCTAATATTCATTATGTGAATAATATTATAGAATGAATAAAGGCCTTTATTATTATTATTATTATAAATAAATTACAATAAAATTTTGGTTTTCAACAGTTTTATTCATGAAATAATCGCAACAAATTGCACTCGATCTCTAAAATTAATACAGAGTTTTAGATCTCTTATGCAATTACTACTGATAATTTTTGGATAATTTCCCCGTCGTCAAGTATTTTACGTCAGATGCTCTTCGTTGCTACGCAAAAATACATTCAGTGACATTAATGACAATTAATATTTTACAACTTGTCAAAAAGAACACCAGGAACAGGTTTAGCAAATATTTTGGCGAAGATATCAATAAAATATTAGTTAAAATGATTTAAACAACAGTTTTATTTATGAAATTAATAATCTTACCGAATTACTCTCCAGCTCATAAAAATTATTATCGATTTGTTTTGTCCTCGTGACACTTTGACATACTTTCAATCCCCTTCCAGTCGTGAAATTAAGACTGTCAAAGTGTCACTCGGGATACACAAAGGGATGCATATCAATAATTTTAGAGCTCTCGTGGAATTAGTACTGATAATTGCTTATTCCTCACCAGAATTTTTGGGAGGTGCAAACGTTTTAAAGAAGAGAACTTTAGATCCTGGATTATCTAGGTCACAGTCAGGGAGTATCGGCCCTAAATCTTTCTTGTAGGAGACTACTAACTCAGTGAGCTTTATAAGTGGACTGTTTTTACTATAGGGTGAATTTAAAATAAAAAAAATAACAGTAAAAAAACGGACCTTAAAGTAACTTGTAATAGAAAGATTTCCTACCTTGTTAATTCTCGGTGAACAATCTTGAGCAGGCCTGCTATGTCTTCGTACTGCTATTGCTGAGATAGAGAAGTCTACACACTTTTCGGAGTTGAAAGTGTCTGTGTACTAAGAGAGTTGGTTGGCGAATTGTCTTTTCAAATAATACGAGTAGATAGGAAATTATAAAACAAAAAACTTTAAGGTCTTTTCTTGAAAAAAGATAAAAATGAATAGTTTATATTTGTCTACTCGTATATACGGAGTGTCCCAAAAACTGATAAATAATTATAATATTGAAAAATAAATTCAAATATTCTGTACAAAAATAAGAAAAAATAAAAATTGTTATTCATAATGGTGTGGACGAACCAGGCCCTATGCGCAAAAGTGATAAAAGAATAAACATAACACATACCAGGATTTACAAATATTTCTGAATGATGGCTACAAAATAGAAAAAGTTCTATATTAGAACATTTTACATCAAATTGTTTATTATTAAAACCTATTCTACAATTATTGTTCTTCACTCTGAACCAATGTTAAATATCTTCAAGATGAAATATATTTATAATTGGTCGGCGCTTTCGCCAGAGGAATAATCCAACATCATTAACTCAAATTAATTACAGTCAACATTCCTGACAACACAAAAACAATAAGCTTAAGCATAAACACGGAGATAACAGATAATGAAGTCATCATACGTTACGAGATGACATTGATTTGTTCAATTAACAACGATTGTTTCCCACACAACTTAAACTTTCGTCGTTTGAATTCAACGACGCTGATTCGCATCGTCACCTTTGTTTGTCAAGCTCGTAAATCTGCTTCTCGTCTTCTTTCTTCTCTCTTGTCAATCTGACCTCGCTTTAATTAACTAGGCTAAGCACGACGAAAAAAAAAGACGATCAGTGCTGATCGTAAACCGGGCCAACAATTTGTTTTTTATTTATTTCTTTGAAACGCAGACTGTAAAAGTTTAAATGCCGATGATTACTTGAGGTAGGTACATGTATAACTTCACTTAATGTATATAAAACAACAATATTAGATACATACTTATTCTTCTTCTTCTTAGCCTTCTATCGTCCACGTTTGGACATAGGCCTCTCCCACCTCCTTCCATCGGTCTCTATCCTGAGCAACATATTTGCAATTTGTTCCTTCTACTCTTTTAATATTATCAACCCACCTCATCTGTGGTTTTCCTCTCGGTCGTTTACTTTGGTAAGGTCTCCAATGCTGTATTGTTGCATTCCAACGTTGGTCTTTTTGTCTAGCCTGCGAAGCTCCATTTAAATTTGGCAACTTTTGTTGTTATGTCCTCGACTTTTGTTTTTAATCTTACCCAGGCGTTCTTTTTTTATCTGACAGTCGTATACCTAACATTGCTCTTTCTGTTGTGGCTAGTTTATTCACATTTGTCTTGTTTAGGGTCCAGGTTTGACATCCATATGTCATGATAGGAAGGATGTACTGGTTGAACACTTTGCTCCTCAAGTATTGAGGTATTTTGCGGTTCTTAAGTATTCAACTAAGTTTTCCAAATCCTGCTCATGCTAGTCTTGCTCTCCTAGTAATTTCCGCACTTTGGTTCTCTTTGTCAAGTTTCAGGACTTGGCCTAAGTAGATATATTCCTGGACTTTTTCTATCTCACTGCCATTTATAGTTATACGTCTGGGGTCATTTGTGTTTGTCATTATTTTTGTTTTTCTAATGTTCATTTTCAGGCCGACGTATTGGGAGCTGCCTGCGAGTTCCTCCATCATAATTTGCAGTTCCTCGAATGAGCTCGCTATAATCACAATGTCGTCAGCGAATCTGAGGTGGTTTAGCTTCTTGCCATTAACATTAATGCCATAGGTTGACCAATTTGTCGTTTTGAAGACGTTTTCTAGGGCTAGGTTGAAAAGGTTTGGCGATATTACGTCTCCTTGTCTCACGCCTCTTTTAATGGGGATGGGATTTGTATTTTCGTCTACTTGTACTATCATAGTTGCATTTTCATATATATTATATACATACTAGTCTTTTCTTTATTGTTAATGAGCATAGTCTTTTTTTATGGTGTTCTTGATAGTTCTTGTTTATTCTTCAGTTGAATATTGCGCACCAATATGAATCAACAGCGCTCACGTTCAAAAGATTGATATCCAGCCAAATTACACCGTGAGAATGATCGCTGGAGTAATCAAATCCACACCATTCCATTGGCTACCAGTGCTGAACTTATCTACTATATCTTCGAAGATTTAATCTGCTAACCAAAAAATATAAACATAACCTTCAACACGGCGCTAACGATTCACCACTATCTAGAAAATCTCCCATACAAACGGCACAATCGACCACAGCCATCGGCATCAACATGATGACCAAGTGGATCCATGAATGGTCGAAAGCCCAATAAAATTCAATTTTACCTTGCATCACAGAGACACCTCCTGGATTTGACCTACCACGTGCTGCCACTTAATCGCATCAGAACTCAACATGGTCGATGTTCCTATATAAATATGTTGCGCAAATGGGGTAAGCTCCCATCACCGTCATACAGCTGTGGTTAGGTCCAATCTATCAAATACATAACGGAGGAATGCCATCAGCGAGCCTACGAGGGCAGTTTACAAGATTTCCTGTTTGCGACGATCATGTCGTAATCTTATAAAAATATCGAAATGCCACACGGTAAAAAAATGTATGTTGCTTTTTTTTATAACGATTAATCTTTGGACTCTATATACGACTTAGTTTTCACAAAGACCTCATTTAATCCAAATCTATGTCCTTTAAGAATTTTTCTCGTGTTCTAAAGGGGATTGAATTGTTTCTATCTAATGTGGATACAGTTTGAAAAAAGTGTATTATTTTGTACCAAGGTTTCTTGATATAAAATTATTGACTCTTGGTTTCAATACCAAGAGTCAACACGTCTGGTTCTTTTATTTCAGTTAAAACCAGTGTTTACATAATAAAAGACGAAAAAGATAAAAGTGCAACGAACTAAAATTTAGTATTTTTATTTAATTTTAAAATGTTTATATATTTTAATACTAATCTTGGGTTTTTCTTTCAGGTGGACGATCAAACATCAGATATTCAATCTACTCTGGCGATCCAGATGGTTTATTCAGTATTGACAGTGTTACAGGAGTTATAGCTACAGCATCCAACTTGGACCACGAGACTAAATCTAATGTTCTTCTCAACGTACAGGCAACTAGCGGAGCACCGCCAGTATATGGCCATACACAAGTAAGTAATAACAAATTTGTTTATAACCAATTTCTTTGCACTTGCAAACTTATAGATCAGAGACTTTAACACTAACACAAAAATCCGCGAATAAACTCATGGGTTACACAACGAGCCATGAAACGTGCAATGCTGGACGTGAATCTTCGAGACCACACAACAAACCAACAACTCAGGCAAAGATCAGATTATCAAAGATTCCATTGAAAGAATCACGGCCCTTAGGTGGACAGGGCACTTAGCTAGAATACAAGATGGACAGTGGACAAGACGAATCATGTAATGGAGGCTCAGAAACTAAAAAAGAAGTCGAGGATGATCACCGACGACGTAAAAAGAGTAATGGGAAGCAGGATACAAAGGAATGAACTGAGAGAGGCTTATGTCCAGCAGTGGACGTGATTGGCTGATTGATGATGATGATGATGTGCATAAATTAACTGGTCTTGTTGTTCCCATCTTTCTCAAACTGTTTACAATTTCTTACTTGTGTCTCAGTGATGGTTGGTCAGGGATTGTCACGCTTTTTCTGTAGGTCGTACCAACTTTACTAACCTATTCTATTTTTACAGGTGAACATTGAAATAGAAGATGTCAACGACAACGCTCCTGAATTCGACTCTACTATCGTCAGAATTTCCGTGCCTGAAAACGTAGAGACAGGCTTACCATTATACTCTGCGCATGCTAAAGATAAAGACTCAGGCTCAAACGGTATAGTAACTTACAAAATAGTCAACAATCCCTACGGAGGCCTCTTCAAGATCGACAGTAAATTGGGGGATTTGACGATAACGCGACATTTGGATTACGAAACGTCTCAGAGGCACAGTTTGATGATTACTGCTACGGATACTGGCGTGCCACCTTTATCTGCTAATTTGACGGTTTTGGTAGAGGTGCAGGACGTGAACGACAACGCTCCTGTTTTCGAACGGAAGGAGTATTCTTTGAGTATTTTGGAATCGCTGACCGTCAACACACAGGTGAGTTCAAATAATTTTTGTTCAAATTATTTAATGACGTAAATAGAAATTTATACAGCAACTACCACTAGGGTTTTTCCAGGAGGTCAGTGAATAGGTTTTAATGTAATAAACGTTATTTGTTTGTTATTTTTCAACGTCCTCACGTTGGGCGCCAGTGTGTAACAATATAACTCCATCTAACGTTTGGAGCTAATTATTTTGGCTTCGACTAGCTATAGTCTCTCAGATGTTGCGATTTGTATTATGTGTTTATGTATTATAGGTTTATGTATTGTTATGTTTATGTTTTACATCTATTATGTACAGTTGTAGAGGATATGTCTAGTATTTTTTCTCCGACTGCTTCTTTTGGTATTGACAACCAGAACATATTACATTCTGCTGATGAATCTGCTACAGTTTTTCTTCATTAAGCAGGATGAGAGCTGCTTTTTCAATTTTTCATTTTCAAGTCTCTTTCTATTCTAATTATTATTGATGCATCGCGTCATTGTATACTCTCTGCTCATTGTCCCAGGCATCTTTGTATATATGTGATTAGTCGAAGTCTCTGTTTGTTATGTATGTTTTATGCTCTTTTATCCTGTCACTTAGTGTTCTTGTGGTTTCTCCCACGTAGCTCGTAAGGTATTTTATAGATGCAGTTCTTTGATTTCTATTGTATGATAGGTTTGTTCTTGGGCAGGATAGATCTTCATATATTAGTTATTTTAAATGTTGTTGTGATGTTATACTTATTCCCTTCCTTTTTATTTTTTCTGGTAAGCCCTTTACATATGGTATTTTTTTCATCTTTTAGTATCTTCTTGTGAGTGTTTCTGGATCATTTGTGGTGGTATGTTGTTTCCTCTATTCACTTTTGTGAAATTCCTTGTTTATAAATGATAATGTGTAATAGCTTTTTGTTAATACCTATATTAGCAGGTTTTTCTTCTTGAAATAAGCCTACTTACAATTGAACCGATACCGTGTTTGTGAGGACATGTAAAGCCTTCGGTAAGTGGTAGTTAACACCAAAACCTAAGCCAGATGATTACATGAATGGAAAATGTGCGATCGTCTGCATTTCAAAGAAAAAAATATCGTTGTAGCTCTTTTTCATATCTATTTTCTTCTTCTTATACTTGTTATAGATCTGCCGATCTGTTAATTCCGACGTTGAAGTATTTCTTGAGAGGTAGACTGCAGCTACCTCTCCATCTTTTTGTTGGTCTCCCGAGTGGACGCTTGCACAATTCTTTCTAGCGCAATTCTCGATAGTCTGTGCTCCTCCATTCCTTTTACATGACTGAACCATTCTCTTCGTCTTTGCCTGCCCCATTTGACTACATCTTGCACACCACATTGTTCCCTGATGATGTTGTTTCGTATTCTATCTCTTTTTGTCTTCCCTGTTATTGCTCTTAGTGTCTTCATTTCGGCTGTTCGTAGCATGCTTTTGGTTTTATCGGTGCCTTCTCTTGATTCAATGCCATAGGTTATAACTGGTTTGATGCAAGTTTTATAAATTCTAACTTTGCTGTCCATTCTCATATATGGGTTATTCCAGACCACATCTCTCACACATCCGGACGTAACTGCGAGCGGCCTTGTTTATTTGTCCTTTTAGATCTCTGGCTGGGTCATAATAACTTGACAAATCTACACCTACATATTTGAACTGGTTTAGCTGTTCTATGGGTTTCCCTTCTACTACGAGCTTGTATCTAATTGGATCTTTCGCAATGTTAATGCATTTTGTTTTCTGCGTGGATATGTTCATGTTGAGTCGTCGACATGCTTAGTACAATCAATTAAGTTGTCTTTGTAGGTCATCCTCATCCTCTGCAATCAGGGCTGCATCATTCGCATAGCAAACTATACTGATTCTACTATGACCGAGTCTGTATCCTAGTTGTAGCGATTCCATATTTTGCATTATTTCATCCAATATCATATAGACAAGGCGAAAACGGCGGGTTCGTTGGGAAAAATATGTCGATGAGATTTTTTTTGCATAATTACATTCGTGAGACATCCCAGAATAAGGTTCAAGAAGTCGCCCACGTGAAAAGCGGCCCAAATTTTTTTTAACAATTCTTTTAATCAAATTGCAAAAATCAATATTTTTGGCCCGGGCAGTTTTTTTGTAGGTTTTTTGGACTATTCTGGATAAAAAGGTCTCTATAATTTTTCTCTATAGTTGATCGTTTTCGATTTATAAGCAATTTAAAATTGAAAAAAACGAAAAATGGCGATTTTCAAGGCTTAATAACTCGGTTAAAAGTTATTATTATGAAAGTCAGAAAGTGACTAAATCAAAGTTTAATGTCCCCCCTACAAGATCCCGAAGAAATTTTTGGCATTATTTTATTACTAAGCTGATATTTTTAAGTAATAATATTGAGCGCCATGCACGTGGTAGCCGGCCGTAAATGCTGAGTGCGAGAGAGATGCCACTCCGGCAGTCCAATTTTGTGCATCTTACTTGCACTCACATCTACGGCCGCCTACCACGTGCATGGCGCTCAATAATATTACTTAAAAATAACTGCTTAGTAATAAAATAATGACAAAAATTTCTTAGGGATCTTGTAGGGGAGGCATTAAACTTTGATTTAGTCATTTTCTGACTTTTATAATAATAACTTTTAACCGAGTTTTTAAGCTTTGAAAATCGCCATTTTTCGTTTTTTTCAATCTTAAATTGCTTATAACTTGAAAACGATCAATTTTATAGAAAAATAAAAATATTGATTTTTGCAATTTGATTAAAAAAAATTGTTAAAAAAAATTTGGCCCATTTTTTACGTGGGCGACTTCTTGAACCTTGTTCTGGGATGTCTCACGAATGTGATTATGCAAAAAAATCTCATGCAAATATTTTTCCTAACAAACCCGCCGTTTTCGCCTTGTCTAATATTGAATAGAAATGGGCTGAGGCTGTCATATTTTCATATCTATAAATGTTATATAGGTCTTAATTGCAGAAATTATAAAATTTACATCATTCTAACAGGCACATATTAAATACTAATTTCTGATGGATTCCGTTAATAAAATAACACCATCCATACCATGAGTTGACAGAAAACTCCGAATAAGTAGCATTCCTCCAAATACCATCGTTTCTAATAATTAATTGATTTAAAAAGAAAAAAGTGCATCGAATTGAATGTATCATACTTTATCTAAGTTTGTTACGGTTGAATTCTTCTTCGACTCCCCAACCGTGAATAAAGCGTTTTTTGCAATTCATTTCGAGAAGAAGAACCTATTTAGAATTGTTTTCCCATAAATTGAGAAAAATCTTTTTCGAAGCGACCCGACAAAAACACAAATACGGACTGATGAAGGTGATGAGAACAGTGTCAAAGCTAGGAAGTATTGTTTCGTGATTAGTTTTGCGGTAGTCTCTTGTTTCAGTCCTCTTTGTGGGTCACTAAACTTGAATGGGAGAGGTTTACTCTGATTAAAATAGTCGACATTTTTGCGGTGTGAGAAGTTGATAAATTCCCTACTGTTTTTATTTTTTGATCAACATACCTTGTACTTATGTTTAACTTGTGGGGTGTTATGGTACATTTGATGCTTTTATTTAGTTACGTGCTTCGAAAGCAGCTTAGTCCATTGAAATGTTACATTTAGGGTTGCATTTCTTAGAAGAGTCAATTTTATTTTTTAATGTGTAGAAAGGTTCAGTAGAAGCTTAAGTTCAAGTTTTTGGGGTCGCCACCCTTATCCCCCGGCCGCCATAATAGAAAAAGGGGTGCAAAGGGCTTTCGCGCTGTATCTCCTAAACTAGAAATCCTACGGTAAATTTAATTAGGCATAAAATGTAGCAAATTAAATTTTCTACAATTTTATAACCTTTACTTTTTATCGTCAAGTGACCAACAAAAAAGTTATAAGCAAAAATTTGAGAAAATTTTGTAAGAAGTTTCCTTTTGGAGCTTATAACTTTTTTTCCGTTTATTTCACAATAAAATACCATCATATCGATTTTGTAGAGGATTTTTCAATGAACAATTTTCACTATAAAGTTGTTTAATTTTATTTATTATCTAGGTTTTACAGCGCTCCAATCTTGACCAGATTCTCGAATTATCATAGGAATACAATAAAAAAAAATACTTTTCTATCTATACAGTGATGAGCGCGCTAATAACCGGCAAAATAGCGCAAAATATGGAAAACATATTAAATTGTGAGATAAAAAGAAATAAAACTACTAGAGGTGTTAAATTTAGCGATAGTAACTTAAAAATTGACATTATATTGATTGTTTCCCACCTTTAGACGTATCAGAGTAGTATGTCAACTAAAACTGTCACTGTGACAGTGGCATTTCTCAAACTCGTCCGATACGTCTAAAGGTGGGAAACAATCAATATAATGTCAATTTTTAAGTTACTATCGCTAAATTTAACACCTCTACTAGATTCATCCCTTTTTATCTCACAACTTATGTTTTCCATCTTTTGCGTTATTTTGCTGGTTATTAGTGCACTCATGCTCATTAGTATATTAGTCAAGCGGCAGCAGTCGTTATACCGACCACGAAAATCAAATTTAAGGTGAATGACCAATTTTGGTCTATTTTTATGTTTTCGAGGTCGCTGAATCCGAATATGAAGTTTATTTTTATCTAGATTTGTTTAAACATGTTCAAAAATCAAATTTTATACAAAAATGTCGAAAATCAATTTTGATGATTTTTCAAATTTACTTCGCTGTATCTTTGGTCGCTGTAAATATTTCCTTTTGAAAATTTTACTATGTCATCTCTGAAGTATGTACTCGTAGATAACAATGAAATTTCTCCAAAATGTTTAAACACATTAAAAAAGGAGTTGTTAGTTTTTAAACATTTTGTCATCATATTTCGTTAGTTTCATGTTTACTTAAAAAAGTTGAGTGACAAATTTTTACTTTATAATTTTAACCAACACAACAATAAAATATGAAAGAAGTAATTAAATTAATATAAAGAAGTAATTTTATATGAAATATAAAATTCATGAAGAAGTTTTTTGGAAAATTTTAAGTCAAAATATACAATAGGAAAAAAGTTATGTTACTTCATAGACAAGCGGCACACCCCAAAAAACGCTTATATCTCGAGATCCTGACCACCGTGTGGTGAATGGCTAATTTTGATCATACTCTATGATTTTGATATCAAAAATTCGTTTTTTGCTCTTCTTAAGAATTTTGAATTTTGCGGTTGCGTCATTCTTCTTCTGAACCGGCAAATTTGCCCTCAAACAACTTCTTGGGCCTTTTCTATATATTCTTAGGGTTATAAGTTTGATAGTGGGGAGAAAGGTCAAAAACAGATTAATAATAGCATAGGAATGTTAAAATCATAATAAATTGTATGAATAAAAAATATTTATAGATAGAAAAGTAAGTCTAACTTTTGTTTTTATTGTATCTCTATGAGCATTCGAGAATCTGGTCAAGTTTGGAGCGCTGTAAAACCTATATAAATAAATAGAATTAAACAACTTTAGAGTGAAAATTGTTCGCTAAAAAAAAATTGCTATAATGCTATTTTATTTTAAAATGAACTAAAAAATGTTACAACCTCCAAAAGGAAATTTCTTACAAAATTTTCTCTTATTTGTTGGTCACTTGACGATAAAAAGTAATAGGAACAAAATTGTAGAAAATTCAATTTGCTACATTTTATGTTTAATTAGATTTTCCGTAGGGTTGGTAGTTTACGAGATATAGCGCGAAACCCCTTTGCACCCCATTTCCAAGATGGCGGCCGGGGGACAAGGGTGGTGACCCCAAAAACTTGAACTTAAGCTTCTACTGATCCCCCCTACACATTAAAGAAATAAAATTGATTCTTCTAACAAATGCAAGGTATGGCTTAAAAAATGTAACATTTTAATGGACTAATGATTGAATTTTAATGCCAAAATCGTTCTGTTGTGATGTAGCCCTTTTAGGGATTCTAAATATTCCTTTTACAAAGGGGAAATTTTACTATTTAAAAAAAAATGTGTTTGTTTAATGTATGGTGATGTTTAACATGTAATGATTAACATAAGTTTGTACAATTTTGGGCTTATAAGTTATGTGTGTCTATACAATATGAGAAAACAAGTAGTCTTAAATAAAAAATAAGCTTTGACAATGTCACTAACGCTACAAACCGTATCGTCATCGCATAAAAATCCTTCTGACTTGTTGCATATTGAACTTTTTAAGTCAGTCTGATTAAAATACCGTGAATGTTAAGCCCTAACTGCTACACCATAATTTAATATCAATGTAGGCTGGGGACGCGGACCTCGCATCAACAATATCCAGATAATAAGGCAAATACCCTCTTATACCTCGTCAATTTGCATAAGCCCGTACTAAAATCCTGCAAAACAAACAATGCGCTATTGTTCTTTAACGCCTATTGTTACTGTTATTTTTATATTTATTGCAATTTTTATCTTCGAATAATAAGAGAGTACAGAAGGAATTTCCTGAGAGTACTCTGTTTCCCGGTAATGTAGTCAAAAGGTCGATTTTAGACGTTGAGAACAACATAAAATGCGTCAAATAAATTCATTTAGACCAATATTTTCAAGATATTTGTCAGCAATTAAGAATTTTAATTTTATTGCTTGTTATCGATCTATTCTAAGCTCATTTGGACTTTTTGAAGTTATACTTCTTTAGGCGCGATTGGGAGTGAATTATTATTATTCTGGGCGCATGCGCACACAGATAGTATCGAGTTCGTTGCTGAATATTTCAAGTTAGGTATGTATGTATCTATGGCATTTGTAGATGTTGAAAAGGCATTCGACTCCATAGAACACTGGGCAGTGAAACAATCGCTACACAATAGCAGAGTAGATTACAGGTATACAGAACTAATCTCTAATATATACAGTAAGGCCACAACTACGATCCAACTTGAACAGTATACACACCCCATACCTATCTAAAGGGGCGTTAGACAGGGAGATACGATTTCGCCGAAGCTCTTCAACCAAGCTCTAGAGACATTTTCAAGAGATTACAATGGGAAGAATATGGAATCATCATTAACGGCCAATACTTAAATCACCTAAGATACGCTGACGATATCGTCATTATCGCTACAGACAAGGAACAACTACAAATAATGATACAACAACTAAACCACGAAGCCAGTAAAGTTGGATTTAATATGAACTACAGCAAAACAAAAGTGATAACAAATCAAGAGGATGAGTTAAGAATCGTAGTTAAACAAAACCAAATAGAGGAAGTGAATGAATACATATACTTGGGACAAATAATAAAATTGAATAGAGACAACCAAACAGCAGAAATAAAGAGACGAACTAAGTTAGCGTGGGCCTCGTTTGGTAAGCTCAGCTTCATATTGAAGAATAAAAAATACCCTCAATATCTAAAAACGAAAATCTACGACCAATGTATTCTTCCGGTCCTTACATATGGATGTCAAACATGGACGTTCACAAAAGCGAATATGGACAGAATTGCGAAAACACAAAGAGCAATGGAAAGACAAATGATCAACGTAAGACTGTCAGATAGAAAAAGGAATTCCTGGGTAAGAAATATCACAAAAGTTAAAGATGCTGCTCGTCAAACAGCTAAACTAAAATGGAAATTCGCCGGTCATACGATTAGACAAAAAGACGAAAGATGGAATAAAATTATTACAGAGTGGAGACCATGGACATATAAACGAAAGAGAGGAAGACCACAGATGAGATGGGTAGATGACCTAAAACACCAAGCAGGCTCAAAATGGATGCACATGGCTCAGGATAGAGAAAGATGGAGGAGCGAAGGGAAGGCCTATGTCCAATATTGGATGTCGCAAGGCTAATAGATAGATGTATGTATCTGTGAAAAGAATATATTAGTGTTTTTAGTAAATTATTATAATTTTTGTGTCTTTGGATTTGTCTTCCTCGGTAGTAAGATAATAAGTGTTATTGATAGTAAGATAATATTTTATATTAAATATAATATGCTAGTATTCTAAATTTTATACTTCACTTCGTCTATGTGTTACCGTGAATTGTCATTATGTCTGAGAAGCCATGTATACAGACCGACCGTAGATTATTGGTAGAGCGTTCGACTAGAGATCAAGAGGTCCCGGGTTCAATCCGGGCGACTCCTATTGTTTTTTTTATTTTTGGTATTGTTTTAATACAAATTTTTGGAAAGTGGTAAGTATTAAAATTAGTTTAATATTTAAATAATATAAAGATAAACTGTTTTAAGTATATTTATTTCGTTTAAATCATATAATAGAAGTATAACTTCTTACGTGCGTACAAAGTACACACACATTTTTTTTTGTGCTGTTCTGGAAATGTTTTAAGTTGCTCTAGTCTAGACCTACTTCTAGAAATACAACTAAATATCTAGATATATTCGTCGTCTTCTTCTAGTAATCATGACCGTTATCGATCATTGGATATCGTGTTGGCTACCATATTCGCTATCGGGAATTTACTCTAAATAAATAATGATGCGTCGATTTTCCTTACCGTCTTAGATTTTTCAGTCATGATTTTTATATTGCTCCTTTTCAATTCTCCATTGTTCTCCATTCTTCTAGTATGTTATGATGTCTTATAATCTTATTAATATTAATTCGTCATTACCGCTCCGCCATATTTCAACAATTCATATTGTATGTCTTTTTACCTGCAGCTTCTCTGTTCTTTAAATTTTCCAAGTGTTTTCTGTACTTCATACTTACTGCTTATATGAACTTCGTCGTTTATGATGTTTGCGGTTCCAACATAATCTGTTCTTCTTCTATATATAACTTCTTTAGAAAGTAAGATTAATAATTAAGTTAAATAGAGGCGTGAGACAGGGTGACACAATATCACCAAAACTTTTCAATCAGGTTCTGGAAGATATTTTTAAAAGATTAGAATGGGAAGAAAAGGTATAAAGATTTGTGGGCAACACTTGAACCACCTAAGGTACGCTGATGATATCGTATTGATAACCAATAAAAAAGAAGAATTGTTTGAAATGATGAATAAACTGGACATAGAAGCTGGAAAGATAGGCCTTAATATGAATTACAGCAAGATCAAAATCATAACAAGTACAGATGAGGACATCACAATGAGGATCAGACAAGATAAAATAGAACAAGTTTACTATTATATAATATATGTCTGCGTCAAATTATAAAACTTAACAAGGAAAACCAAACAGCAGGGATCAAAAGACGAGTTCGAGTGGCATGGGCGGCATTTGGCAAACTAAGCTACATCCTTAAAAACAAAAGATATACACAACATCTTAAGACCAAGGTATACAATCAATGCGTACTGCCATATGGTTCCCAAACTTGGACATTTACAAAAGCAAACCTGGACAAATGTTGCACATAAGACTAATGGATAAAAAGAAAAACAAGTGGATAAGAGAGAAAACCAAAGTTAGGGATGTTAGACAAGAAGTTGCAAAGTTGAAATGGAGATTTGCCGGACACACCATAAGACAAAAAGAAGACCGATGGAATAAAATTCTGATAAATTGGAGACCGTGGAAATATAAACGAAGTAGAGGAAGGCCACAAATGAGATGGGCAGATGCTGTCAAGAAGCACGTGGGCTCTAGGTGGATAACTGTAGCGACAGACAGAGAAAAATGGAAAAGGATTTAGGAGGCCTATGTCCAAAGATGGACAGAACAAGGCTAATTAAATAGATTAGGATAGATAGAGAGAAATTAAATCACGCTCCAGTTCTTTTGAGAAGCGTTCCGGATGCTCATTTTTAATTCTTCTTGCAAGAGCGTTGATAACACGTATATTATAATTGCAATCATCCGGAAGAGGATACAACAGAGTCATGATTCTCATACACTACTATGTTTTTAAAAACTTTTTACACTTTTAAACATAAAACATACAAATAACGAGTTAATGCACTTAAAAATAACAAAGTTTTTTCATATGACGAATAAATAGCACGCATCGCGTTCATCACTGATGCAATCAAGCTCGATTACGATCATAAATGTTTAATGTTTTTCAAATTGATGAAAATTAGATATTATTTTGAAACCACATACCTCCAGCAAAGCTGCACGCTCTCTAATTAGAAACATTTTTTGAGAAAATCGTTTATCCTCTTCCAAGGTAATTGCTTCCTCCATAAAACATTAAATATTTAATATTTGCCTAGAACCTACTTAATTTATTATTACACATTTTTAGAAGTAAAACAAAGTAACGGAACAAAATTACCGTATTCTAATAAAGGAAATCTCATAAACAGCTTTTTCCCTATAAAAAGTCACAGAGATCGATATTAGAGAAGTTCACACGAGAGTAAATTGCTTTGAGTTAGAGAAAAAGAGAGTGCTGCTCAAAACTGCAAAGTGAACAGTTCTAATAACGTAAAACGAGCTTGTGGAATGTATAAATCGTTTTGTTGCTTTTTTAAATGATTTCCATCTAACAAATGGCATTAAAGGTATAAATACAAATACCTAACCTAACATATTTTTTTAAAACTTTTTGCTTTCTATAAATCACAAGTACAGAAAATAAGACCATTTAAAATTTTCCAAAAATACCCGCAATAACTTAGAATGCAAATTTTTAACCAGTGTATACTTCTTGTTTTCACATAGGGCTCCCAAGTTTGGCCACTTACAAAGGAGAATATCGATAAAGTGACAAAAGCGCAAAGATCGATGGAATGGGAAAGACATATGCTGCATATAAAACTTAAAAATCGCAAAATAAACGTTTAGATCAGAGGAGTAACCAAAGTGAAAAGCGTTAAGGAACAGGTGGCAAAACTCAAATGGAAATTTGCAAGTCACCATCCAAGAAGCGGATGAAACATGGAACATGTAGATGATCTACGTTTTGATCTAGTTTGATCCAGATGGATGACCACAGCGCTGGATAGAAACCAGTGGAAAAGAGAAGAGGAGGCATATGTCCAAAGACGGACAGATTAGGGCTCGAATATAGATAGAAGACCATTTAAAACACGCTAACACCTTTTCATTACTTTTGTAACGTATCTTTTTCTTCTTTAAGTACCATCTCCGGCAAGGATTATAGCAATTCGAACTTTGGGTACGGCTGCTCCGAAAAATTCATTTGATGTACATCTTCAACGTTCTCTCAGGTTGCGCAGCCATGCTATTCTACATCCCTCTATGCTTAGTTTCCCTTGCATCTTTCCCTGCATAATAGGTTGAAGCTTCCTCTTAAGGTGTAATATATCCGAGATACCCCACTTTTCTTGTTTCGATTGTATTCTTGATTTCCATTTCGTTATTTATTCTTTTTAGAACCTATTTGTTTGTGACGTTTTATGTCCAGATTCAGAATTCTTCTATACGCCCACAATTCGAATGATTCCAATTTCTTCATTGATCTTGAATTTAGGGTCCAAGCTTCCCTTCCATAAAGCAAAGTCGACAGGACGTAGCATCATGCCAACCTAACTTAGCTTCAGCTTTAAATCTCCTGTGCAGAGCAATCTTCTCATTTTGTTGAAATTTGCTCTAGTCTTTCCTATTCTGATTTCCTGATCGTAATCATTTGTGGAGTTAACGATTGTTCCACGATATGCATATTTGTCTACTCGTTCGACATTGTTTTCTGTTATGAGAAGATTCTCAATATTTTTTTGAGTTTTCGATATCCTCATAAATTTTGTCCTCTTGACGTTCATTGTTAGACCGTATTCTTGTCCATACTCCGCTATCGGTGTGACCAGTCTCTTGAATATCTTTAATATTTTCGACTAAGAGGACAGTGTCATCGGCATATGTTGTTAATGGAAACTTCATTTACCTTTGCAACTAAAATTTGCCATTAGGAACTTTGCCTTTTTTAGGGTTTTATAGTGACTAGGTTTGTTAAGATTGGACATCATAGATTGAACACCATCTTTAACACCACCAACTTAAAAGAGCGGTAAAGGAGATTGGACTTGAAATATATAATATACAAAAGACAAAAACACTATCACAGACAAGAAGGAAGAGATCCAAAAATTAAAGTAAAGTACTAGTAACTGTATTAATATAACACATTACCCAAATAATGGTTAAAGTCATCCACAACCGAATATGTATATCATAAACTGGACATACATAGAAAATAATGGTACGCAATTTGGGTTTCGCAAAGTTCTATTAACACATGAAGCTTTTTTCACTTAATCTACTAATACAAAGGTGCCTGGACGTCAATCAAGATATATATGCATGTTTTATTGACTATAATAAAGCAATCGACCAAGTACGACATGAACAAGTAATGGATGTCATGAAATCAAAGAACATAGACTACAATGACCTCAGGATTATATCGAATTTATACTATAAGCAACGAGCAAGAGTACGTGTTAACAAACAGCTGGCAGATGAAATTGAAATTGAAATATTAAAGAAGAAGACTTTAACTGTAAATAAAATGACTAGAGGAAATACTTTATTGAAAATATTTACAGACCTTGGGATAAAATATGTAGAAGATGTCCAATACTACATAGCAAAAATACAGTATCAATTAGCTAAGGAAATACTAATGAAAGAACCGGTAAAACCCGGTAACTAAGCAAATTCGACAATAATTATTATAATAATATTAATCTTAGTTGTAGATATAACTACAGAGTTTAGTATAAGTTTGCCGGGTCTTGCAAATTGCTGGTTTTGCTTAAAGCTTAAAGCACTCCACAATTAGGACTAATTTAAGCAAACACAGGTAATTAAACAAGAACTATGAAGCAACTAAGATCTCGGTAAATAAAAGTATTCATCGCTTAAATGTATTTCATGAGAAACGTAAATGTTAAAATATTAATTTTCTATTAGTATAGTCGATAAAGTATGGAAGAATGTGTACTTGTTTGAATGTGAATAAGGTGGGTGTGACCTACACGAAAATGTTTTCAAAACAGTTACTGGCGCTTTGTTGCAACACGACAAACGATGGGAGGTGATATTTAGGATTCTATTTTAAACATTATTCTGTCATGAATATGTCGTTCATTGTAAATTTGGCTAATGCTAATGCATATGTTATAAACCCGCCCAATTTTTCTCCAAAAAATCGCCTATCGTTACTGAACATAACAATAAAACACTGAAAAACTTTTGTTTTCAATACTTCCAAGAAATTTATTATAAAGTAAGGGGGGGACTTTAAAGTCCCTCCTTTAAAGTTTTTTTTAATGCACTTTAAAGTTTACTGCGTGTGTCTGCACTTTAAAGTTTTAGAGTAGGTTAAGGAGGGGGAAGCTGTTAGTCTGCTATTAGATTGTAGATGTCAGAGCTGTAATTCTAAATGGCAACTTAAGTTGGTCATTCAGAATTATATCTATATTTTTTAATTTATTGATTTCCATAGATTCTAACAAATATAAATACGAAGAATTTGAAATTGTTTATTAAAAAAACCACTATGAACACGAAGGTGAAGTGCATATATAGAATCTGTTTTTCTATTATTGACAACCCTTTTGTGTTCTGCTATACGTTTGTTAAAGATTCCGCCAGTTTGACCGATGTAAGTCAAATTAGCAGTCTACCATAATATGTTACAGAGATTGACAAAGTAAACGCTGGAATATGCAGGAATTAGAAGAGAACGAACAGTTCTGATTATTATTTAAACTACTTCTCTTATTTATGTCACCTATGAAACTCCTGCACTAATCTTTTCCCACAAAAATAATTGGTAAAAATAATTCATATGATCAATAACCTTTAGTTTTTAAAATATATTGTTCTGAAGATATTTTTTTGTTGTGGCATCCTAATGAAATTTACTATTATTATTGGGAATAAGCTATACTTTTATTTTAAAATTAAGTTTATTTAACTTTTCCGATTTCCACTTCGGAAATCATTCTCAAAATACAAAACTTTAACGAAAAACTTGCTCTGTGTAGGATTTTTTGTAACCTTCTGCTTGAATATTCTGGACGTAACTTCAAGCTCTTTGGTATTAAGTTATTATGCCTACATATACATCTACATTATAATATATTATAACCCTTAACTACTGACGTGGATGTTTTAGAACGTAGACACTGACATGCGGTATGTCATACCGTTGTCTATTCTCGTTTGTTTTCAATATGATTTTGTCTTATATCACTGTATTTGTTTTTTGCATCATACTAATAGCGATAATTTATAAGTTATTGTACTTGTTATCAAATTAACTCATAGAATATGTAATTCTGATTGTTAATAAATGCTTACAAAAAAAACTAATAGCGAAAGAATACTGAATACACTGGCTTTTCACTATAGAAACGTAAACACTGACATGCGGTAGTGATGTTGATTATAGTTACTTTCGAGTATTCGTTACAAATCGTTACTTTTGTATAAAGTAATTATTTACTGTATTCGTTACTTTGATTACTATGATTACTTTTCTATTTGAATCGTATTTCTCAGTAGGTAGGTATTTTGTATAGGCATAGATATAGATATAGATAAAAATATAGGGTTCTCACATTCGATCTTTGTTAATGACATACATTACATATTTTACCTCCATTATACCTCCCTCTGTTTCATCTACTATCTTCTCCTCACCCTCACAGTGTGAGGCTCTGAGGCTCACACTCTTAAAACGCTTCATACCGATAACGATATTCGATAACACTCGAAAAATACCGGTGCCGTCCGTTACTCGCTGGGATACGATTGGTAGAAAGTAATCAAGTGTACTGGTTGTAGATACATACAATAGTCGTTACTCGCTCTGATACGATTGGTACGAAGTGACGAAGTAATCAGAGTAATCAAAGTAATGATTTGCCTCTCTATATAGTAATCGTTACTTTCGGTATTCGTAAGTAACGAGTACTTTGTAACGAATAGATACTTTTTCAACATCTCTACATGCGGTACGTGATACCACACTAAAACTTAGCGTCAACGTAGCTCAAACACTAAACCATGCTAAAACTGCAGAAGTTGGGAGCAGGTACAATTAGAAGGTACACAGATGGTTTTTTAAGAATATTTTATAAAACAAGTTTTAAAACAAAATATATTTTCGGCGGGGTATGGCATACCGCATGTCACTGGTTAAGAGTCAAAATATATCTCTTAAATTAAATTATTGAAGTTCTTGTATTTTAACCGATCTCTTAATTTTACTTACAGATACTACAGCTCACCGCCATAGATGCTGACAGCGGCAACAACGCCAGAATAACCTATCGTTTACTATCATATGCGAATTCTTCAGACGATTCGGATATCCAGGAAATCTTCGGCATTTTTCCCAATAGTGGGTGGCTCTATCTTCGCTCTCCTCTGGATCGAGAAACTAGGGACAAATATATACTAACAGGTTGGTAATAATTATTGTGCTCTAGATAAAAGCGTTTTTAAATACGTGAACACGAAAAATTTACTCTTTCTTACATCTTACATTTTATTGATAATTTTATTATTTGTGGTTGTCCCTGTGGATAACTGTGTTACCTTATTGATCTTCAACTTCCGTCCAGGAGATGAAACATAATTATGGAAAATTAAAATGCGAAAGTAATGTGGTCTACTTACTCGAAGAAGTCGAAGAAACAGAACTAGAACAAAAAGAAATATAAATCTCACATCACCCAGAGACATATGTAAGTGATCAGAAAAAGCTTACTAAGGAAACGACCTGGTGAAGACGAAATCGTTAACAAAGCTCTGAAGTATATTCCTTGGAAAGCAATTGTATATAACAAACATAACAAATGCAATGTACTAAGATACAGGCTTTTCTTAAACTGATGGAAGGAAACCATGTACCATGATACCGAAGCCAGGAAAGAACCACATATTTCCGAAAAATTATAGACCGATTAGCTTACTTCCAGCAGTCAGCAAGATAGAGTGAGTCATCCTAACCAGACTCTAATCAGAGACAAATAGGCTAGAATTAATCCCACACGCGTAGTTCGGATTCAGAGCTCAACATTCTAGAGAACTACAAGTAATCATACTTATAGAGTAGGCAGCTGGATTCAATGACAAGCAATATACAGGAACAGTCTTCCTTGATATAAACAATGCCTTTGACAGAGTCCTTGTCTCCTTCAATGGTGGTGAAAAGTTTGAACCTTATGTTTTACTTATAATAATAGTCTCCCGTTTTAAACCGCTCACGTGGCTTTGGTAGTATAGCAGAGCAGTCTGCTATATCTAGGGCCTACGGTATACAGGGAAGGTAACAGGGCCAGTGCTACGCTTCAACCGCTTATTATTACCCCTGGTTTTACTCAAGGTGCTCATTTTATTCAGGTTGAGTCGACCTGGGGCCTATAGACCTATAGACGCAAGCATACTACTGCCTGAGCTACGCCGGCCCCGTTTTTACTTATGCCACAGTTATAAATATTTCTAAATTTTAGCTCTATGGTCTGTCAAAAGCCTTCTCCACATCAACAAATTCTAGGTACAGATTTCCACGTCTGTTTTTGTCTGTACTTATGAGTCAACAATAATTCTCAATCTGTTTTGCAAACCAATATTGGAAATTTCATATTAATCTTCTTTTGAAACATTTACAATGATTTCCTTTTCAGTTGCTGCCAGTGATAATGGTACTCCGTCGGAAACAGCTACCACCAAAGTGATACTAGAGATCCTAGATGCTAACGATAATGATCCAGTGTTTGCCAGAGACTCATACGATTTCAAGATCGAGGAAAACTTGAGGAGGGGGACACTCGTGGGAAAAGTTATGGCTACGGATGCTGACATTGGACAGAACGCGGCATTGAGATACAGTCTGATACCTGGAAATAGCAGTTTTCAAATCAACCAAATCACCGGTGAGTAAATGATTATGTTTATGCAATTTGTATATCTTCTTCTTCTTCATGTGCCGTGCTCGATTATCGAGCGTTGGCTATCAAATTGGCTATAGTAGTTTTGTTTACAGCAGCTCGGAAAAGGGATGCAGAGGATCTGTTATACCATTCTCTCAGGTTTTTAAGCCATGACGTTCTTCTTAGACCTGGCCCTCTTACATCTACATTGCCTTGTATTATTAAAGGAGTATATACGTTGTATATATTTTGATTTAATATTTATGTGATCTGTCTACACTGTAGGTGCCAAATCGCTTTTATATTATATTTTGATTTGCTGCCATTAGCCGATAAAGGGTTCTTTTTTCCCTCCATTTCATTGCACAATAGAGAACTTGCACATTTTTTTTTATTACATAATAATGTTCAGTTTTGTTTAAAAATGAGATTTCCAAAATTTCACTATTCAAAAACTCGTAATAACTTAGAAATACATATTTAAAGTCTTCTGCGGTATAAAATAGTTCAAACGACCCGTGACGTCACATAGTTTTACATGAGTTATTATTATGGTTATATTTCGCTGTGTCTAGGTACACGCTAACGTGTACGCAAACAAAAAAGTTAGGTACACGCAAATTAAACTTCATCAAGCCAGTGACGTCATTATTTAGCGTGCGCAGTGACTGTATATTTTGGTACATGCTATTTTGATATGTTTAGTGTTTGTTTGATAGAAAAATATTTGTTAAGGGAAGGGAAGCAGAACTATTCAGATGTTTCAAACTTAATTGTAATAAATCAATGTATATACAAAAGTATATATTTAGGTTAGCAAAATAAATATAATATGTATTTAGTTGACATGACGCGTACAAAATATTGTTAAAATATTTTTTATACGTCAGTTAATTATTATAATCTACTATTCTAAATGGGAAATAAGCCACAATTTAAATAAAAAAGTGATTTTATTAACGTTTCGACGTCCAAATCGGATGTCATTGTCAAAATACAAAAATTAGTCAGATTAAATAAATTATTAGAATTTTTTTTTAATGTTGCTTAGTAACGTAAAATTTAACAATATTTTGTATTTTGACAACTACGTCCGATTTAGACGTCGAAACGTTAATTAAATCATTTTTTTAGTTAAATTGTGGCTTAGTTCCCATTTGGAATAGTTGATTACAAAAATGCCACAAGGAAATAGCTTCAGAACAAGTTGATTATTATTGTGAAAGCTTTAGGTCTTCCTTTTATTTTAATTTTGGACGGTAATACTATTTCACTTATAACTAAAAAAATATATAATAATTTATAGTCTTTTAACTTTTTCATAGTATTTTAAAATGTTGTTAAACTCATTAAAACAACTAAATAATTGTCCACACTGCATAGTTAATTTAAAAACAAACACTAAACAAATAAAAAATAAGAAATCTCTTTACTAATCAATATTAAAATTAAAGTGTAAACACAACGCGATTAAACAAATTCCAACACTCTGACACTCTAACTTTTTTATTTGCGTACACGTTAGCGTGTACCTAGACACAGCGTTATATTTAGGTATATTCTTCTTCTCCTTCTTTAGTTTATTGGCCTTCACCTACTTGGGTATTTGGCCAGCTCGTCGTCGGGGAATAAAGGAAAAATATTTATATTCTAATGAAATTTATCGTATATCGTTGTAATAAGATATACCAGTTTGTTGAGATTGGAGTTTAATACAGTTTTTGAAGGAAAGGAGAGAAGGTTTACTATTGAAAATAAAACCATTTTGTAAAAGTACAAATTTTCTATGAATAGTTCAAACGATCAAAAACACTTTTAACGTCAGATAATTGTATTTTTTTACTGACGTTTATAATGTCTAATTTAAAATTATATACAGTCGGAAAAATGAAAGAATACCCATGAACGATCACATAAATCTCTTATTTTGTATTTGCTGTCTTTTTCTATAAATAACAAACGTTTGTTATAGAAAAAGATAGAAAATACAAAATAAGCTATTGATTTGATCGTTCATGGGTATTCTTTCATTTTTCCGACTGTATACAATTGGTGTAGAATGTAAACATACAACGGCGTGACGTCACGACGCGTTTTGGGGTGGCTGGTATAAGTTGAATTTTTAGTTGTCTTTATAACATTTTGTTCGAATTTAAAATTTTATGCAAGTTCCCTATTAGGCCTGGATCCCGCGTGCCAAAAAAAGTTGATTAATAGCAAGCTGTAAATTTGTTAATAGAGCTTAACGGCGTCTAGTCGGACAAACTTTGATGTGCGGGAACACTGGAACAGGGGAAGTTTTAATTGTGGAACATGATTTTATCTGTGGAACGTGTCATCTTGACAAGTTTACGATTATGAAAACTAATAGCAGGTTGTTTTCAATAACAAACTTTATATTGTCCAAAATTGTTTGTCCGACAAATATGTTGGGCATTTTAATAAGTCCGACACGTAGACCATGTCAAATGACAGGAATTATGTTGGTGGTAAATAGCAGTCTGATTTTTGCATGAGAATTTAATGAAAGAATAACAAATCAATTGGAAGTTCTGTCCGACAAAATACATTGGACGTTTTCGTAGTCTGACCTTCGAAACCTGTAACCTGTTCCACAATTAAAATTTCTCCTGTTCCAGTGTTCCCGCACATGAAAGTTTGTCCGTCTAGACACCGTTAAGCTATTAACAATTTTAAGCTTGCTATTAATAAATTTTTTTTGGTACGCGAGATCCAGGCCTACATCGTCATTCGGATAGAAACAGTCAAACTTTATACATGCTTTGAGTCATTAAAATAAACGAATTATATTTATGAAAAGTCTCAGTTTTTTATTAACATTTAAGAAGATTTTTACTTCCAAAGAAGAATTTTACATACAGGTTATTTATTAAAGCCGGTTTATATTATTAACAGCTTTGTAATCTTGAAAGTATACTTCGATACATTCTAAAATAACTATGTTTTTGATGCTTGAATGGACACAAAACACGTAAACTCTCAAAACAGACAAATTTTATACTTTATAGAAGTGACATTGCCTATATTCAGCGGTATTTAAGATCCAGTTGATTTATATTACACAGATACATAGTCGCGCAAAATGGGGTTTATTGGCAAAATGGGGTAAAAGTTAAAGTAGTCACTTTTCCTTCTTCATTGGAAACCTTATTTATGCTATTAAGACTTTTCATTATCATCATCAGTAGCTCGACAACCCTTTTTGGGTCCTGGCTTGTTCTAGGATTTTCCTCCATTCTGTTCTGTTCCTTGCTTTGTTCTTCCAGTGGGTAATCTCAAGTGTTTTCAGATCTTGTTCCACTTGTTCCATGTATCTAAGTTTGGGTCTTCCCGTTGACCTTCTCCCTACTGGTGCTTGTCTAATTATATGTTTTG
This sequence comes from Diabrotica virgifera virgifera, assembly GCF_917563875.1. Classification (NCBI taxonomy): domain Eukaryota; kingdom Metazoa; phylum Arthropoda; class Insecta; order Coleoptera; family Chrysomelidae; genus Diabrotica; species Diabrotica virgifera. Next base: position 10,383,977 of record NC_065443.1, on the reverse strand, counting down.
GTGTTTCGGTCTCCAACATCCGTTCAACATGGCCCATCCAGCGCAGACGTCCGATTTTTATGGATGTTATATGACGTCAGGTTCGTCGTATGCTGCGTATACGTCATTTTCTTTCACCTCCTTAATATGTAATATACTTAATAAGTTCTCATCGCTTTTCGACAGTGTCCATGTCTCTGATCCATACATAAGGACCGGTTTTATCAGGGATTTGTATATTTTGCATTTGATTTTTCTCGTGATGTTGTTACATCTTAGATGTTTAATTAGTCCATTATATGTTTTATTAGCAATACAGTCGGAAAAATGAAAGAATACTCATGAACGAACATATAAAACACGCTGTATTTTCCTGTCACCGTGTCACAAAGAAAATTGTCCAGTGCAAGCACATGTAACAATAATTATTACATGTACTTGCACTGTACAGCGCGTATATATACAGCGCTATATAAAATACAGCGTGTTTTATATGTTCGTTCATGGGTATTCTTTCATTTTTCCTACTGTATGTATTCTTCTCTTCACTTCTTCGCTGACATTGTTATCTGCGGTAAATAATAAAAAGACTTTAGCATCCTTAATAATACGGAATTGGAGAGGATGTTTGATGTTAGTTTTGGATCCCTTATTTTTACTATCTGGATTTGTTTTGGGTATGTTTTGTTTATTTTTTTGCTATAGACGTATAAATACCAGTCTTCAAAAAGACAACACGTTTTCTTCGAATTTTTCGCTGTATTCTTTATTTTACATCTTTTAGTAATGGCTGCTCTCATCAAAATTTAAGTTATATTTACTTCTTCTTCTTTTTGTTTTTGGTCTCGCTGCAAGGCGATTACCAGCACGATATATAGGCGATCTTGATGTAGTCTGGCTCTAAGCCATATCAAAATCGCTGACTATGTTCTTGTAAAAAGCTTTGGATGAGGTGTGATATAATGAATATAGTTTGTGTTTTACACCTGACTTCATCATACATACGACGGTTCATTTATACTGTCAATGATCTTCTACCTTCTTATTAGGCAATTATATCTGTTACTTTTCCTTGGATTGTGGTTAACATTATGTTTCTAATCCATCTCTTTTCAGACCACACTTCTTCTAACTGACTTGCCTCTTGCTATATTGACTACTCTGTCGTATGTCATTCTACTTATATAGTTGTTTCGTTCTTTATTTCAATACCCAGTTGCCTATTTTCTTTCATTTATTTCTTTTTTATGATTGTCATTCACATCACATAATTCTTTCTTCCTATTCAGTATCCTGTCGCGTATTTTCTTTTCCACCTTGCATGTCGTTCTGATTTCGTCACTTCTTTTTCGATCCCTTTGTGTGTTTCCGTATTTTTAGTTTTCTTTCCGTCTTCTTAGTACTCGCATTTGTGTTGTCTAGCATCATTTTTGATTTGGACCTAATTGATCTCGGTTCAGCCGTGTATGTAATTATTGGTCTTATATTGTATTGTTGTTTCTCCATATTGTATTGTTTAGAGATCCGGCTACTCTATTGGCTTTGTGTATTTGTTCTTTTACTTCTGCTTCTATATCACCGTAATTAGATAGTGTGAAGGGAACTTGCACATATTTTTTTTATTAGATAATAATGTTCAGTTTTGTTTAAAAATGAGATTTCCAAAATTTCACGCTTCAAAAACTCGTAATAACTTAGAAATACATATTTAAAGTCTTCAGCGGTATAAAATAGTTCAAACGGCACGTGACGTCACATAGTTTTGCATTAGTCTTTATTATGGTTATATTTCGCTGTGTCTAGGTACACGCTAACGTGTACGCAAATAAAAAAGTTAGGTAGACGCGAATTAAACTTCATCAAGCCAGTGACGTCATTATTTAGCTTGCGCAATGACTATATATTTTGGTACATGCTATTTTGATATGTTTAGTGTTTGTTTGATGGAAACATATTTGTTAAGGGAAGGGAAGCAGAACTATTCAGATGTTTCAAACTTAATTGTAATAAATCAATGTGTATATATAAAGTATATATTTAGGTTAGCACAATAATTATATGTATTTAGTTGACATGACATGTAGGTACAAAATATTGTTAAAATAATTTTTATACGTAAATGAATTATTATAATCAACTATTCTAAATGCAAAATAAGCCACAATTTAACTAAAAACATTATTTTATTAACGTTTAGACGTCCAAATCGGATGTCATTGTCAAAATACAAAAATTAGTCAGATTAAATAAATTATTAGAAAAAATTTTTTACTAAGCAACAACATTTTTGTTTAATTTAATAATATTTTGTATTTTGACAACGACATCCGGTTTAGAAGTCGAAACGTTAATAAAATCAATTTTTTATTTAAATTGTGGCTTAGTTCCCATTTAGAATAGTTGATTACAAAAATTCCACAAGGATAATAGCTTCAAAACAAGTTAATTATTATTGTGAAAGCTTTAGGTCTTCCTTTTATTTTAATCTTTTACGGTAATACTATTTCATTTATAACTAAAAAAATATATATTAATTTATAGTCTCTTATCTTTTGCGTACTGTTTTAAAATGTTCTTAAACTCATTAAAAGAACTAAATAATTGTCCGCACTCCGTAGTTAATTTAAAAACAAACACTAAACAAATAAAAAATAAAAAATCACTGACACTAACTTTTTTATTTGCGTACACGTTAGCGTATACCTAGACACAACCTTATATTTAGGTATATTCTTCTTCTCATTCTTTAGTTTATTGGCCTCCACCTACTTGGGTATTTGGCAAGCTCATCGTCGTGGAATAAGTCAAAAATATTTATATTCTAATGACATTTATCGTATGTCATTGTAATAATATATACCAGTTTGTTAAAATTGTAGTTTTATACTGTTTTTGAAGGAAAGGAACGAAGGTTTACTATTGAAAATAAAACCATTTTGTAAAAGTACAAATTTTCTATGAATAGGTCAAACGATCAAAAACACTTGTAACGTCACATAAATGTATTTTCTACTGACGTTTATAACGTCTAATTTAAAATTCTGTTTACTTTATTGGAAAAATGTAAATGTAAAACCAAGTGACGTCACGATGCGTTTTGGACCACCTGTTTTAATTTGAATTTTTAATCGTCTTTAGGGGCCAAACGGAAGACAAACAAAACTTTTTTATCTTTGATACATGTTTTAAATTATGTTCTGTTGTGATTTATAACATTTTTTTCGAATTTAAAAATTTATGCAAGTTCCCTATTATGTCCATGATACGTTCAATGCTAATTCGGTCTGTTTCTATTTTACATCTGGCCGGTACCTTGCTTCTTCTTCTTAAGGTGCCGAGACCGCTTGTCGATTGTTGGCTCCCATGTTGCCCAGCATATTAACCTTGACACCTTCCTACCTTGTTAATAATGGCTATTATTTTTGTTTTCTGGGCTAAAATGACCATGTTTAAGTTCTCCATGTTAACTGTATGGATCAGTCTTTATAAGTCGTTCTTATTTCCTGCTGTTAGTATGGCATAGTCTGCATAGCATAGCATAGGGCAGTAGTTTTTTAATTTCCCATCTTGTAACCTTTATCTCTCTTCACGACTTCAACTATTTTATCCATTATGCCATTAAAGAGTAGAAGGCTTAAAGAGTCTCCCTGTCTAATGCCTGTGCCTGTGTCTATTTCCTTTGTCAGTTGTCTATTTTCTCTGTCAGTTGTTTATATTTTGGCCCGCATTTTGTTGTCCTTTTTTCTTTCATTGTTTTAATGATATCTAATAATTTGTTTGTTATATGAAAGATAAATACCGTCCGTTAACCTTACTATGTCAAAGGCTTTTTCTAAGTCCATCAAGCAAAGGAACACCGCTCGATTGTATTCTAGTGTCTTTTCTGTGATTTTTTTTTATAACAAATACTACCTATGTTCACGATCTTCGGCTTCGGAAGCTTTGTTGTTCATCCTCAAGTGATATTCTCTACTCTATAATATTGTAATATTTTGTTGATGAGCTGTGCTAAGTTATCATTGTTTCCATTGTTCCGGTTTTTTGACGTTAGTGGTGACATCCTTCACTGACATGACATTTGGATTGGTGTATTCCCAAGAAGATTATTGGCGGCGGTAACTAGATGGGTGGACGCACATGACGATGCTTTGTTATAGTTGAGGAAAGTTCTCCATGGTAAAGGCAACCAAGTGCCGTTCTCTCTTTTATGGAAATAATGAGGATGCATTTCGTTATTAATGACTTCTCGAATAATTCTGGGTTTATAGCTCCATATTTTTATTAAGTAGTCACAATAAACATGTTCCTAATCAAAATTGTGATAAATTTCCATTAATTGCAGTAGATAATGCAAATATTGTCCTTTTCATGATCATTTTTCAGTGCGTCACAAATGATAGGAAAAAGGGTAAGTCCGTGATAATACACATTTATGACATTTATTCTAACATGACATTTTAGTTAAATCTGACAGTTGTCACATTTTATTTTCAATTTAGAATAAAAACAAATCAAATGTGTTTCTTGCATTTATAAAATGGTATTTTCTTTGATTTGTATAGTCTTATAAATTATACAGATTATATTTGTAATATTATTATCTAATTAAAAAAAATTATTTTTTTTAATTATGGCGCCATCTATCGACAACTAGAATAATCACAGAACTAGAAGTAATCACCGACGTGCCTTTTTTTCTGTCACATACAATTTAATGCGTTAGAAAGGAATCGAAAAACTGTGACGCACTGAAAGATGATCATGAGAAAAAGAATACCTTGGAAATATTATGCACCCAGTATGTCAAGAAATATGATTTGATCGTATTCCTTTAGTCTCCGTCACTGCTGCAAGAGAAAAAAGAACGATCTTGGGCAATTAACCGACGATATTGAAGTGTTTGTAAGCATTCAACCGTTAAAAACTCGTAAATAAATTGGCTAAGAACTTATTTACAACAATATCCATGCAAAACTATCATAAATTAGAATCGTGGTTGCGAGCCTGTGCTAGCTAGCCTAGAAACGTTGGTTCGCGAGATGGATAACCCCAACTGGTACGACTATGAAAACCAATCATGCAGCTCTTTGAGGCTGCAGTTTTTTTTTTTCATTGGCGGTGTGCACTTGAGAGGGCTTTATAGCTGCCACACAAGAAAGTATAGATTTAATTAACAAATTCATAAAGCTACCTACCTCTGCACAATAGAAGGTAAATTATTTCTATGGTTTTTCTGTGAATGTTTAAACGGCTGCGGCTGTTTATATAATTTTAAAACCCTAATCTTCTACTTTAAGTACCCTCTCCATCTTGGAGGCAGAATCTTGACTTTTGTTAACTAACTTACTAGTACTAGTACTAACTTACTGTGCTGTCCTATGAAGAACATGAGTATATTTATTATTTGAGTTATAGTGCAATTTTGCTTATTCTTTTTTACTTACAGGAATCTTAGTTTAAAACTGAAGATGAGAAAGATCTGATGCCTATGTCTACTCAATATTATTACATGGAGTTGGTCAGAATATATTATAAATCATTTTTGTAGTTTTTTATTTGCTACTAGTTAACCCGGCGAACTTCGTATAGCCTTTTAGAATTAGATAATGTATCACAATTCGGCTACTAAAAATTAACAGAACCAAACAAAATATTTAAAAATATTATGTATGAAAAAGTATCCATCAATGAATGTAATTGCATCAATGAATGTAATTGCCTTGTAATGCTTTTTGATAAACAATATTTTTTTCGGTGTATAATTACACAAAGATGACGGTTTTTCGACGCGCAAATAATTTTCCATTTGCCAAACCTGAAAACTCCAAGTTATTTTTGCAAACTTCCAACGGTTGGCCATGCGATTTGTTTATCGTCATTGCAAAATCCAAAAGCACGGGAAATTGTAGATGCTCAAAATTAAATGAGATGTCCGTTGGAATCATTATAGTCCAGGGTAATAAGGTTTTTTTCATGACACTTCTACAGCCAGGGTACTGAAGCGTTTTTTTCGACAGGTAATACCTATAAGAACAAATTGTAACTATTTCTTGCGTAGGATCTGGTGGCCATTTTTATTTATAAACAATTTAGTGTCAAAACCGGCCTTTTTTCCTTTTTCTTCAAATTAATGAAAAACAGTAAGATTTGTGGTTTTCTTAGTACAAATATCCTCAAGAGAATGGAAAAAGCTTTAAAATGGCGTATTACAAAGTTTAATATACTAATTTATTGTTAATATAATTGCCAAAAAAGGTTGAAATTTCAAAAAAATTATTTTCGTAATAACTATTGTAAAAACGAGTGTAAAGCTCTGAAATTTTTGTCAAATGAGGATTCTTTGGTGCTTAATATATGACAAAAATTTCAAAGCGATTCATTTTATTGTTTAAATTTTATTCAAATTGTTTTTCCCAGAGAGCTTTTTTTGCAATAACATAAGTCAGAAAAAAATAATGCTAGAACCATACTACAGGTGTCAAATGAAAGAGCATGAGCTAGATTTTCAAATTGGTTTAAAAAATGTGAATAAAAAATGTATTTATTAGTATTAAATAATTATGTAAAATTATGATAAATTTTTCTTTATAAATTTTTTATTTTTTTATATAATAAATTATATAGGTATATTTATTACAATTTTTCATCAATTATCATATACATAACATTACTTGGTAGTTGTGCACCTAAAACACGGTAAAAAAATAGATTTTTTTGAAAAATGTTATTCATAAAGTTTATAAGGAAAAATTGACGATACATTTGCGTAATTATTTATTACTAATAAATACATTTTTTATTAGCTTTTTTAAACCAATTTGAAAGTTTAGCCAATTCTCTTTCATTTGACACCTGTAGAATGGTTCTGAAATCATTTTTTTCTGACTTATGTTATTGCAAGAAAAGCTCTTTGGGATAAACAATTTGAATAAAATTTAAACAATTCTTCCCTTATACGACTACTACTCCTTTCATTAGAACATCAAGTAGTACTAGCCTTAACAATTTAGGTTACAGCTGCACATCCACATCTAACATACATAATACACATTCTACCCGTCTGTATCCAAACGTTGTCAATCTTGCACTAACACACACATTAATAAATAAAATTCTGTTAATAAATATAAATAAAATAATAAGAACAAATTCTTTAATAAGTAAAAATATAAATCTTTAAAACCAATAAAACCTCCAAAAAATTTTTTGTAAACAGTAAACATTTTAAAAAATTGTATATATGACATCCACTATTTTGCTTCACAAACACAAGAATAGACACAGATTTGTTGGTTGTCTCTCAACAACTATCTTTTCACCCTCAAGAAATCCCAAATACCATAAACTTGTTTACCTTTGTAACATTCTCCGTCTGTTCCACCATATCCCGTTGGCATAACTTAAGCAGAAACATCATGTTATGGTATAATGAGGTTATAGCTCCTTGTATCCGAATGTAAGTACGACACGTTATAATTGCATGATTGTTGACAGTATACATCTGCATGTGTTTGTAAGCTTGGGGACGTTTGTTACTGCCCCCCTTTTTACATGCATATGTATTTGTCTGCTGTTTTTACTATTTTATGTATGTTGTTTAACATTGGTTTGATCTTATGGATCTTTAGCATCTTTTATAACCAGACATTGTTCTAACTCTAGTTTTATTTGTAGCATTTAGTGACTTGTAACCGTTGACCTGATGATGCTCTGCAACCTATAGAGAGCGAAACCGGTCGTCGGAAGTACACAATTAAATAATTGAGACTACGTCTGTCTTTTACTTTATTTAAAATGAACTCTCACATGCAACCCATTCAACATTTAAAATTTAAACAATTGCATAAATCGCTTTGAAATTTTTGTCACATATTAAGCGCCAAAGAACCCTCAGTTGACAAAAATTTCAAAGCCTTACACTTGTTTTTACAATAGTTATTTCGAAATAAATTTCTTTAGAAATTTCGACCTTTTTTCGCAATTTTATTAACAATAAATGAGTATATTAAACTTTGTAATAGGCCATTTTGAAGCTTTTTCCATTCAATCGAGGATGTTTGTACTAAGAGAACCATAAATCTGACTGTTTTCCATTAATTAAAAAAAAAGGAAAAAGGCCGTTTTTGACACTAAATTGTTTATAAATAAAAATGGCCGCCAGATCCTACGCAGGAAATAGTTACAATTTGTTCTTATAGGTATTACCTGTCGGAAAAACGCTTTAGTACCCTGGCTTTTGAAGTGTCACGAACAGAGTATATTTTTGTCTTATTACCCTGGCCTATTAGTATACGCGGGACCAAGACATCCTGTCCTTGGTATTTTTCTTGATGATCGTTGAGGCAATGACATTACTCATTAACCCTTTCTTTTTACTTAGTCTTGTTCTATTGCACCGCCGAGGTTGATTAATTTTACCCAACAAAACGACAACCATAGATTATTGATATTTTTAATACATGATTGGATACTCGTCGACATTTTTGTGATCATTTCGTTGGTACCAATAAATGTATTAGGAAAACTTTTGGTACATTTTTCATCTGCCATGCAAGGTGATAAACGTTTGAAATTACCGATTAATCCATGAATTATTTTGCTGTAACAATATCACGCAGTATTTGGTCGGTAGTCCGATCTGCTTTCCGCATATCTCACATTATCGATCTCTTTCGGAGGACACTAACAACTAACACTGACACTTGAAAATTTCATAAAATTAACTAATTAATATTTTGTCCAATTTAATGCAAAAATTCAACTGTACCACTTTTGTAGTAAAGAAATTGATTGTATCAAGATTGTACCACTTTTCTCCTAAGAAATTTGCTGCTCGTTCTACCCGTGTACTCAGAATTTTTGTAAGGCTTATAATTCACGAGATAAAATTCCGTTTATAGATACTAATTTTTTGAAAAGGACACCGCACACATCTTATGAAAAATATAATCTCACTCAATTGAAATAAAATTTACATGAATAGATGCGTCCTGAAATTTCAATAATTTGATACCATTACGCCAACTCTGTATTTTGATTAACAAGATTTTAAATTGATAAAAATAAATCTAAAATCAAATAGGAATATACGTGTGTCAAAGAGAGAAAAAGATCTTGTGATTCGCTTACTCCATAAATCTTTCTCGAGGGATTAAGGCAGAGGCTTACTCTTATCTTTTCCTATTATTATTGATAATAAAGTAGGTATAATTTGGTTAGTTGTACAGCATCTAATCGGCTTAAGCTAGTGGTGAATAGACTGTATTCAATAGCCGCTAGACTAATATTATTTATGAATGCCAGTTTTATGGAAATGCGATTTCGATAAACTTTAATTACAATTAACGCACTAATTAAGCAAAATTCAGAGTTGGCGCAATGGTATCAAGTTATTGAAATTTCAGGACGCATGTATTCATGTAAATTTTATTTCATTTGAGTGACATTATATTTTCCATAAGATGTGTGTGATGTCCTTTTTCATAAAATTAAAAAATTCATATTTTCTATAATTTGACTCCAAAAGTTAAACTGTTGCATTTTTCGTACATAAACTTTGCTGCTTGTTATTTTCGTGTGCTCAGAACTTTTCTACAGCTGACGGTTCGTGTAAAAAATTCCATCTAGAGATATTTTTTGAAAATTTCGAAAAATGAAAATATGGTACGTTCCATGTCAAATCACTCAGGCAAAAAATTTTGGATCTCGATTTGTCTGAAAATTGGTATATAGCTTCTGCGGGACGTAAAAATAAGATATTTAAGGTCAAAAAATCTTTTTCTTCTTTTTTTCTCAAAATGTTATTTTATGCGATTTTACAGTGATTTGATGTTTATTTAAACAAATTTGCATTTTCTGTCGTAAAGTATCAATGAAAAACATATTTTAATAGAAAGGACTCAAAAATGTCATTATATGGCATTATAACAAGTTATTTTGAATCAAAACAAGTTTTTGATCAAATTTTGTAGTGTAAAAAACGTTAAAATACCGTTTTTTACATTTTCCTCCATTCCCAAAATACATTATCATCGATTTGGCTGAAAATTTGCCCACAGATAGCCAAAAGATAGGACTTTAAGTGGTTAGAAGGATCTGAATTACATTTATATTACAATACCAAAAAAGTTACATGCAGTAATATCAGACTCAAAAGTATATATTAGTCCAGTCGGGATAGCATTTGACCTTGAATGCCGAGCTGCCCAAAATTTTATTTTTCTGATCTTTAGGGGAGTCAATAGTAGCCTAAATTTAAAATCACGAATGAATTCCTCCGTTACGTTAGCCGCCATCTTGATTTTAAAGGAGAACCTGTTTTGCTCAATGTCTACGCCATTTTTAACTTTTCGACAAAAATGGTAGGAACTGAAATTGTTCCAAATAAATCGTATTTACAATTATTACAATTTATTTTTAACAATTTTTGTCGTGATGTCGATATTTTCGAGTTAATTGTACTTACAGTAGACGCCTATATTTTTGACTATAATATTGCATGTAACTTTTTTGGTATTGTAATATAATTCAAATCCTTCTCACCACTTAAAAGTCCTATGTTTTGTCTATCTGTGGGCAAATTTTCAGCCAAATCGATTATGATGTATTTTGGGAATGGAGAAAAATGTAAAAAACGGTATTTTAACGTTTTCTACGCTATAAAATTTGATCAAAAGCTTGTTTTGAATCAAAGTAACTTGTTATAATGCCATATAATGACATTTTTGAGTCCTTTCTATTAAAATATTATGTTTTTCATTGATACTTTACGATAGAAAATGCAAATTTGTATAAATAAACACCAAATCACTGTAAAATCGCATAAAATAACATTTTGAGAAAAAAAGAAGAAGAAGATTTTTTGACCTTAAATATCTTATTTTTACGTCCTGCAGAAGTTGTATACCAATTTTCAGACAAATCGGAGGCCCAAAATTTTTTTTGCTCCAAAATTGAGTGATTTGAAATGGAATGACCCGCACATTTTGTTCAATTTGAGTCCAAAAGTTAAACTGTTGCCCTTTTCATACATAAAATATGACGCTCGTTCTTTTCGTGTGCTTAAAAATAATCTACGGCTTACGGTTCGTGAGATATTATATTTCGGAAACCGATTGCGTTAAAACCGGTTTGTCATAAATATTACATCATCTTTATCCTAGGCAATCATCACCTGATCGTCAGCAAAATGTAGTGTTTATAGTGTTGAGTCGTCGTTTAGCTATATCTCCATCCAAAACATGATTTTCTCCATATATTCAAGGCCTCAGTGCTGGCGATAAGCTGTATCCCTGTCGTAGTCCCTTATTCACCATGAAGCTATCGGATAATCTGTTGTTAATTTTTAGGTTTGCTTGGGTGTTGTTATAGAATTTTTGCACTGTTTTTATTTAAGTTATATCAATAGGAGATTTTTTGGTACGGTGTCATATACCTTAGATCGACGAATAGTAGACGTATTTCTCTGTCTCTGGTTTTCCGTTGAATTGATTGAGCGTGGAGATGTGGTCGATGCAGAATCTTTCCTGCTCGGAATTATAAGTTTTTCCATGTAATCTGCTTATCTCCATATAAGTATTTTAATAATCTCGGTAATATTTTTCATATATCGTTTGGCCAAAGATGGACAAATTGGAAAACTATTTTTATTATTTCGTCTACCCTCGTAGAAATGTATTATAACGTATAAACAATCCTCTTGGCATTTTAATAAAGGCAGAATTAAATCGTCTGTTGTAAATTGACGATTACAAATGTTCGTCTAATCCATTAAATTCTGGTGTAGGTAGGCACAAAAATATTATTTATATGATCTTGCTTCGGGACATAGTAGAGTTAGTTGTCATCTCAGAGTCTTAAATACGTTACCGGTGAGTACCGTTAGTCCCGCAACTATAACAATTCAATTAATTTTTAACTGTAGATTAATTAAATGCTAATGATGATTGGACTTCGTAAATTCGATTATTTATTGACTTAGAATCGGGAAATCTGCATCTGCGATTCTATTGACATATTTCATTATATAGCCTTTAGCATTCAAGTACTAAAAAAAGAGCTCAGGAATCTGATTTTTCGCACACTACTGTCCGCGGAGTACTGAAACATTACAAATTCCATCCCTAAAAATACACTTCAAGAGATAAGGGGAGATGATCTAAACAGGCGACTATAGTTTTGTGAGTTTATGACTGAGACTTACTTTACTTTTTTGTGTCTGGAAAAACTATAGTTTTTAAACCAAGTATTGGGCTGTGTCCAACGCTAGTTGATTGCCTGTTCATAAGTCATGGAGATTGCATTGATGCGGGAAGTTTGGACAGGCGAGTAGATGTTCCATGTTCTGTATAACTCCACAGACACACTTGTCGTTATTCCCCTTTAGCAGACCCCATTTGAGGCGCTCAGAGCAACAGAGGCCTAACTCCAAAAACGAAGTTTTGAGATAAATGCAATCTTTGCATTCGTATTTCCATTACGCTTATGGGATGGCGCTACAAATTATGTAGCGCCATTTATTCAAATATAGAGGTAGGTCGTGTAGACCCTTGTTAATCCGAAGATTTAATGTTGTTGCTTTGATTGATATATATTAATCTAACAATTATCAATTTGTGGCTTAGGCCACTGTTGCTCTGCATGAGCGCCTCATTTAATAAGAATTGATTTGGTGATCAACCTGTGGGAAGTAGAAATAGGGGTAGGCCAAAACTCGATGGAAGGATGGTGTGGATGAGGATGGGAGAAAAATAGGCGTAGCAAACTCGCAACGGTTGGCAATGGCTAGGACTGACTGGCGTAATAGACTTGGGAAGGTTGAGGCTCTTTCATAGGGCTGTAGCACCATTGATGATGATGATGATGATGATTTGGTCGATACTTGGCCGGTTCTTAAACGGTTCATCATGCGCCATGTCGACCAGTCGCTTGAAATCCTGCTTTGTGGAGATTCTGTAAGTGGATAACAGAGTGGAGGTTCGACTAACAGGGGGCTAAGGAAATGTTTTCTTGATTTCAATCTGCCAGGATACGGTTCGTGGCCAAAAAGGGGGTGGCTGTTGTCAAAGGTTTGTTTGGATCATTCGGTGACCTGACGCTTTATACAGCTTATCCAGAGGGGTTGGCGTAATACGGCCGGTAATGATTTTGCAATTTCATTCAGGCTATATTTACTTCCTTGTCGGTCGCAGATCTCATCCATACCGGGCATGTGTATTCCGCCGTTAAGAAACATAGCGCATGCGCTATTGGTCTTAGTACTGTGGGTTTGGCGCCCTATTTACTATGAGTTGTGGCGCTTAGGTCGACAAGATTTAACTTATTTTCTTTTTTCTTCACATCCGCATTCGATATGTTCCAGCAAAGCTAAAACTTGGCTGGTGCAGGTCCTCTGAGGTCTGAAACCAGCTTGCTGTGGTATGATTGTTGAGTCATTCACTTTCTCTATGCGGTGTAGGATAAGTCATTCATATAGCTTAGACATATAAGTTCCAGAGAAGCAATAGGCTTAACCAGGGGGATTTTGGGAGTTATAACCCCCCATTGGGATGTACTTTGAGCTCTATACGCTTAACATCATAGCCCTCAGAGACCTTCCAGTAGTTGTAACCCCCCCTTTCAGGTAGTTGTAACGCCCCCCTTAGGATCATCCTGGTTACGCCTATAAGAGAAGCTACATAGGTCGGTAATGCTTTGGAATTTCTGGGTCTTTCCCAGATTTTAGTAAAGCTGTCACTTTTGCATTCCTCCATAGCTTTGTCCTCCATAGGTATTTGGTAGTTATATTAAGTGTCAAAATGCTTAATTTGCTCCACGCATATATTATTATCAACCTCTGTGGCTTTTCCATTTTTAAATGAATTTAGTTCTTTAATCAGTTCTTTTATGGTGAAAGGCGTGTTAAAGTACCTTTTTTCGATTGTTGGCGAGCGGTGAGCGGTTAATACCTGTTTTTTGCGTATGCTGTTATGTTTGCCGTTAAGAAGTAGTTGGTGTGAGTTTCTATTCATTATTGCTTTCGAACTTCGCTCAGTGCTGTCATAAGGGAATTGCCACAGTCTATTTACCTGGCTAATGTGCTTTTGGAGATATTCGATAGATCCAGTATGAATTGTTTCCAGTAGCCTCTAGGTATGCGCTGCTTAGACACCCTCTGCAATATTTGTACGAAGGTTAGGTAGTTTTCCTATGTCCCTGCCGCTTCTAGGTAAGCATAATAGGATTTTTTAACACGTAAGATATCTTCAGACAACCTTTTTAGACTGCGTGGAATATCCCCATGTTTCGTTCATCCACTGAACTCGTTCAGGGATATTCCGGGTCGGAAGAGGGGGTGCTTTTAGTTGGTAGGCGGCTGGTTATGGAGGGCACGCGGGTCGCATTGACCATACTCTGGTCTGTGTGCCCTGGCGTGTTCTCCTCTCCTGTCCGAGTTCAACAGTACTAGGGACATCTTCCCTAAATTTGGACATCTATTGGCCTATGTTGAGTTTTAGGGATTGCACCATAGACGTTTTTTATACAGGAATCTTATTCAAGCTATCCGCTTATTATTTGTTTTTCGGATGAACGTTTTTCTAAATGGTACTGTAAATAGAGACAATTGCCGTTTCAACAAGTTTCACTTGTAGTTAGCTTGTATTGACTGACAAATTTCCGGAACTTAGAGAGAAGTAAATTAGCCACATTTAGCAGAATAAGTAATATTTTTTTAAGAAATATTTTCGTTGTACTTGGGCCGGATAAATATTGACGTCTGAAAAAATGATCGACCTGAAAACTAGACGATTTTTGAAGTTTACAACTTTCATCATATTTACCTTCCAAGCTAAGTAGACGGTACAGTTCGTACACAATCACTGTTTTCTCGTTTTTACGCTTCCTGTGAAGGCGGCGACCAAAAGTTGATCGCTGCCACGATTTATGATCCAGAATAATCAGCGTAAAAAAGAAAGCATTACTTTGTCCCTTCTACTGATCCCACATAAATCACTTTTAGTATTATCTCCTTGGGCAGGGATTATCGCTCGCGAGATGTATATCGGAACCACATGAAATGCACTCGCTAATCGCATTAAGGTACATGAATCAATCGTGAATGTGCCACTTCCATAACCGTAGTGGTGTTCTTAGTATACTTATAACTCAATTGTGAACAATAATAAGCAGTTTTAGAGGTCATAAAGTTGCTATAAGCGGTGAAATGTGTAACGGGTAATTTTCGATGGTTAAAACTGAAGAATTGGACTTTCTTTAAAATTTGCGGGCGTGTGAGACTTCCTTACGTTAAATCTGTGCATCCATTTTATCTTATTTTGTAGTCAAATAATTAACAAATAAAATAAATACAGTATGCGGCGAAATAAACAGTACTGAAATGAATATTGCAATGTTTATTATTTATTGTCTAGTATACATGATATAGTCTTGCAAACATTATTCACGACGACGCACGTTCCCTATAAAACAGATGTTAAAGATGCCCTCTGGCCAGTGACGGATCTACGGGGAGAGAAAATGAGGAAATTTCCCCCCTAACAAGGTCCAAAATTAAAGAGAAAAATTATTCAAACAAAAAAATATATTAGCTGACATGAATCCGAAACCACAAAAAGACAAATTCAACCCAATAAAGACACTAGTTAGGAAAATTAAGGGAATTTAATGCCTATAAGTTATTTTATTATTTATGTCTTTTATGTAATTTGAGTTTATCTTTTTTTCTCTTCTGGTTGATTTTTCATTGGAAGTTCTTCCCTACGGCAAGTTTCCCCTCCCAAGGCATTTTCTAGACCCGCCACGGCCTCTGGTACAAAAAAAGAATTTGTGTGTACTTTGTACGCACGTAAGAAGTTATACTTCTATTATATGATTTCTTAAAAATAAATATACTTTAAACTGTAAACAGTTTGTCTTAATTTTTTTTAAATACCAAACTAATTTTGTGCTTACTGCTATCAAGAAAATAAAAAAAAGTATAGGATTGCACTGGATTTGAACTCAAGACCTCTCGATCTCTGATCGAATGCTATACCAAATACGCTACGACGACTGTGTCTGTATCGGTGCGGACGTACCTAATGACAATTTACGGTAACAAACAGACAAGTATAATAAATATACAATAAAATGAGGAAGACATTAATTAAATGAGGAAACATATACTCATCTTACTCCTGAGGAAGACAAATCGAAAGACAAAAATTATAATAAATATATTTACTAAAAACACTAATATATTCTTTTCACACCTTTTCTTGCACTGATATATTTATATATAATTAGAAAGATTTAACTAAAGCTATACTGTCTGTGTGCGCATGCGCGCAGAATTATGAAATTTTACTCTCAATCGCGCCTAAAGAAGTATAACTTCAAAAATCTTTAATTCTAATTCACAATTCCGAAATGGCATATGGTGGGGATGTGGCAGTGTGACAGGTTGTCCCGTCCTGCTGAAACCATTGTTGATTTTAAGCTTGGACCGTTTTCGTGTCCTTTTCCGTATAAGCGAAAATAGTTCTTCACCATGAAATGTTTTTCTGCAAAACTGAAAACCATTCCGAAGCACTTAACATTATCACGACATTCACATACGTTATAAAGACGTTCGGAAACCACTAAGTACGTTTCGGCGCCTGACACATACAAATTTGAGTAATACGAACTTCAGTACTGTTTATTTTGCCGAATACCGTATAATCCATTTTCAGTCAATGTGGAGTGGCGAACTTTAAAAAATCGTATCACGGATACTATGATTCCTAGAGACTTCTACAACCATTTTTAAAAAGAAGGATATAGGTTTTTTCCGTAAATCACCTACACCAATATATCCCCGTGGAAAAAAGTTATGGGGCAAAAATCAAAATCGCATTATTTCGTGTTTTTTTCGTCTTTTTTAAATGTATTTTTGTAAAAACAAATTATTTTTGACTTTAGAAAATAGATATTTCTATAGAAAACTTAATGGTAATTTAACAACTTTTCTGTATATGTATATGCACAAAAAGTGCATAATTCATTCTAATGTACCCTAGTGCATAGGGACTAATTCATTGCTTTCTCAAAAATGAGCCCTTTTAAATGAATTTTTTATTCAGTTGTATTTTTGATACAACAATATACATGTCTTGGAACAATAGTAAACGAACAATGGGATCACTCACAAGAAGTAAAATGTAGAATAGAGAATACTAGGAATGTATTCAATAGCATGTTCAAACTGTTTAAAAGCCACAACCTTAATCTGGAAATAAAAGTAAGGCTCCTACGATGTTATATCTTCTCAATATTATACTACGGAGTTGAATCCTGGAGACTCACTGAAGCGATGGAGAAAAAACTTAAAGCCTTTGAGATGTGGCTTGTACAGTAAGGGAAAAACCCTTACTGTATAATATAATATGTATCTAAAAAATGTATATAATTTAAGTATAATTAGGTCGTTACAGAAGATGTTGTTTCTACAATCACAAACAAAACGAAGGTTGATTGACGGAGTTTGTTCGTGTAACCTCGCAGAGACTGACGTAGCGTTTACTTGCAAAGTTCATATTATAAGAAGATATAAAAAGCCCACAGGGGGATTATAGGAGGATTATTATTCATGTTAAGATTAAGATCGTTAGTATGCTAGTGAGCAGTCGTGCGAGATGGGTGTCTGAAAGACTACCTCGCGAAACAACATCTTAGTAACCTTACGTTGATGGATGTTGCAACCTGCAAATAAAGTCATAAGTTAGAGTCAGTGTTTTCCTAAGGTCCAATAGTTGGCACCCTCTTTCGTCCCGTTGGGGATCCGACACGACAACTCGACACGGCTCCTTCCAACTCGACATGACAACCCTGCAACCCGACATGGCGACCCAAGCCCTTTGAACCTGGACAGCTGAGACGACAGGACGCTACGACGAAGAAATAGTTATGGGAAACAACGAAAACCAGGAGAAGGAAGAACAAATATTTATAAACCAGGCGGGAAACAGCGGAGGCACCACAGCTACTAAAGAAAAGGGATACGATATATCTATTCCAGAAATATTGGGAATAGGAGCGTTTGCCTTAGTCTTCATATTCGCCGTATGGTTGATGTATAGACGATGGAGAATTAACCTTCGTTTTGTTTGTGATTGTAGAAACAACATCTTTTGTAGCGACCTAATTATACTTAAATTATATACATTTTTTAGATACATATTATATTATACAGTAAGAGTTTTTTCCCTTACTGTACAAGCTATACAGGCAAATCCTAAGCATATCATGGACGGACAAAATAACCAACGACACCGTATTACGAAGAATTGGGAAAGAAAGAGAGGCAATGTATACCATTAAAAGGAAAAAGTTAGAATATTTCGGACACATAATGAGAAACTAAATACAGATTACTGAAGGTTATACTTCAAGGCAAAGTATTCGGAAAGCGAGGAATTTGAAGAAGAAGAATATCGAGGTTAAAGAACCTAAGGAAATGATTCTCCACAGCAACAAATCTGTTTAAAGCATCAGTTAAGAAAATATCTATAGCCAGAATGATCGCCAATATTCGAAACGAATATGCACCAAAAGAAGAAGTATTTTTGATAAAAACCCAGAAAACCAATTGAAAAGTTAATGAAATAATAAAGTGGTTCAATAAAGAAACCTATATGTATTTGGTAGAGCTTGATATATAATTTCTTGGAGTATTAAAAGTCTTTCGCCCCTCTCCAAGTGCAAATAAGCCCAAGTTTAAATATCTAAAAAAGCTAAGTCGTCGTGTCGGGTCGAACAAAGGTTTCGAGTATGTTTGTATTTCATTTAGTCGACATCGACATGAAATCAAGATGGTTTTCGTCGAACGTTTGCACAGGAACCGAATACACGGATTTACTATTAACGAAAAGATCAAAAAATCTGTCAGGTAAAGATCTCGTGAGCCGTGAGGTGTATATCGTCGTATTTATTCAGGATGTACTTGAGTATCTTGTATTTTTAATTAAGCTCTTAGAGTTAAAAGAGAGCGCTCACTTATTGAATTGTGTGTGTATGTTTGTGTAATAGGTAATAAGGCTTGGTGAAATGTTATTCAAATAACAAATACAACTTATTTTAGTACTACGGTTCTTCCAAAGAGTGGCACCGTCTATTTACCGCTAAATTAAAAAAATGATGAACAATCGTACTTTGGATATCGAATATTTCAGAAATATTTCAGGAATATCTTAGCAACATTTAGTTATATTAACCAAGCTACTCATAATCGATTTCTACTTAGCTTATAGATATACCTTCTAGAGAGTTGGCATGTCATATATTAGGTTTAATTATACCTACCTATAAATATAACCTACCTCGAAGGATACAGAGTTTAGTATGTTAACAATTCTTTGTCTTCTTTGAAATTGTTTAAAAGCAGCACGATATCGTCAGCGAAGCCTTTTACTTCTTGATGTGTCTATCCATGACGAATGTTGGCGATCATCATGGCAATCTTTATCTTATCTGCAGTAGCTTGAAAAAGCTGCATAGATGATAAATGAACAACGAAACTGCAGCCTTGAAATAAAACCATTGAGATGTAGAAGCGCTTTCAATAACATGAAAACAGTATTATTACACAATGTAAATAGAAATTAAAACTAGAGTATTGATATGCTACGTATTCTCTACCCTTTTATATGGAGTTGAAGCCCGGATAATTATGAATGCAACTGAAAAAAGACTTACCAACTTTGAAATGCGAAAGAACACATACTAAGAAATGAAAAATGTATTGATGCGATTGGGTTTAAAAGGGAAAGTTGAAAGGAAAAAAGGACCGAGGAGATAATACACGTGCTGATCGAAAAATGTAAAGGGGTGGAGTAGAAAAACAATAATAGAAATCTTCAGCCATCTCTGCAGATAAAGTAAAATCGTGATGATGAAGAAGAATAAAGATCTAAATATACAAGTAATTAAGAAAATCAAGACGTTACAAACGAAAGTATTATACATTTTATACTTTCTATCTCTCTCTCTCTCTCTCTCTCTCTCTCTCTCTCTCTCTCTCTCTCTCTTTCTCTCTCTTGTCGTTTTCCCATTACTGAGGATCGTGATTTCTTCCAATATTCCTAACAATGTTTCTTCATTGGCCTCTATTTTTAGCTGCTCTAAAGTTGTGCTCACAACGAGGCGCCGACCCTCGCTCCCTGGTATCCCTCGTACTGCTCGTACCATATTATCGATCGCCAGATGCATTATTTTAAATGCGAGCGTTCACCAAAATGACGAGTAGGATACTAAGCTCTAGGCTAGGATACCATCCTTTGGTCTCCTTAGTGAGCAAACCCTAAGAACTTCGCAGAATGAGTTTCCAGCTGAATGCTTTATTTGGTCAGAGACCATCTAGTTGGTGATCGTCCTCTTGATCTTCTTCCCGGGACGTTTCCAGAAACGATTAATCTCTTCAAACTGCCGTCACCTCTGCGAACCACGTGACCAAAGAATTGCAGAATTCGTTGCAGACATATTGTGGACAGCCTTTTTTTAATATTGAGTTGGTTTAGAATGGAAACGTTTGTCCTAGGAGCTGTCCAAGGTATGCGCAGCATTCTTCTCCGGCACCACATCTCAAAGGCATCAATTTTTTGGCGCTCGCATGCGCGAAGAGTCCAAGTCTCTGCTCCGTATAGAAATATTAAGAATACAAGGGCATTCACCAGTCTCATCTTCATATTTTGAGAGATAGATCTGTCTTTCCAAACTTTAGTTAGGCGACTCATCGCATTTTTTGCCATACCAATACGTCTCCGAACTTCTGCTTCACAGTTACCATCGTTAGTTATACTAGACCCGAGATAGACAAAGGTGTTTACTATCTGGTATTACTGTAACATGTTAGTCAGTTGAATAGTGTCGAAGCTGTCGACCACCATTATTTTTGTCTTCAGCTTTATTGATTTTCAGACCAACTTTATTGCTTTCGTACTCAACTCTTCGCAGAAGATCAATCAAACATTTCTTGCTCATTTGCTGCTATAATAGTGTCATCAGCAAATCTTAAATTTCAGATTACTATAGTTTAGAGATTACTAATTGGATAAAAGCTTTTATCTTATATTAATTTGAATAGTACAACTGTTTAAAGAATTTCTCAATAAGGTAGAGTTCGGCTCTGTTAAAATGGTACGTCCAATGCATTTGCTACACTACACGGAGACTTTCGTAATAGTTAACAGACAAAAGAGACGCGGTTAATCAAAAAAGAAGAGGGAATCCGATCTAACAATTTTTTCTAATCGGGACGATGACAAAAAATATTAAAATCGTTCAAAAGTAGAGACCTTTGTTAGTAATGGATTGCTGAACTTGTGACGTCGTATAAACAGGCATGTATCCTAGTGTTTATTTTTTGTGATTCGTTATTGTATTCAGTTATTGTTGTTCCTAAATTCTTAAATTCTCTGATGCGCTCAAAGTTAAAGTCATTGATGGTGACGCCCTGTCCGATTCTCTCTCTGTTCCGGTTATGCGACTCACATACATACTTATATTTAGTTTTATTTTCATTGATTAGAAGCCCCATCTTCTCTGCTTCCTTCTCGAACATCACGAAAATATCCTTCATTCTTAATATAGTGTTTCCTATTAGATCGATAGCATCTGCAAATGCCATCAGTACGTTTGGTCCTTCTCGATGACATACTGTAATCGGTTTTTCGACTCTTGCACTTCTGATTATATGATCCACAGCTAAGTTGAGGAGTTTTGGTAAAAGTGCATATTCCTGGTTTAGGGGAACATCCATAAAATACGTCGTTGAAAAGGGGGAGGAGGGTCTTTGCTTATTACGACGGTATACGACAGGGGGTAGGGGGCCATGAGTGTACATCCGACGTCGTTTGATGTTCACGAATATAAAAAATATACCCTATTGTAGGATTAAAAAGAATTAGTAGGTATATTACTTTAATCGCATACTTTTCATTTCGTTTTTATCACTCACAGCCTTAATAATATTGCTAGCAGTTTTGTACATAATAACAAACAATAAAACATTGTTCTATGTACTTAAACAATGCTTCTATACAGAACAACGTCTGGAAGCAATAAATTTTAAACTGTTTATTTATGTGTGAAAAATTGTGTTTTAAACTGTGTGAAACAATTATTCTACAAGAATGAATAGAAATAAAATATTCTATTTTATTTAGTTAGTACATTGTATTTATACTTAATAAAAGAAATGGTATTGAAATCAAAACAAAATAAGTATCAAGATTTATATGATGCAGTTAAGAAAGCATAGGACCTCCGATAAAAGTATTGTCTTTTGTCCTAATAAAGCTAATTAGTTGTACAGTGAATTGAGAGAAAAAAGTACGCGGATATCAATGAGCTACAAAATAATACTGATTTGGATACATTAGTAACTAAACTTGGATAGCTAACTTTAAAAAATCCAGAAATGACATGGAATTTAAAAAAAATCACTAAAAAGGGGGGTCACGAGTTGCAATTGCGACGTCGGTATGAGGGGGGAGTCAACTGTAAACGACGCTTTACGACGGAAGGGGGAGGGTATTAAAAAGACCAAAATTTTTACGACGTAGTTTATGGATGTTCCCTAGTCCATTGTTTATCTTGAATGTCTCTGAATATTGTTGGCCAACTCTCACCTTACATCGTAACCCTTCCATACACATCCGTATCATATTGTGGTGATACACGAGAGCCCTCAAGGAATTGGGACCATTCCTTTTTTACTTACTCTAATATGCCTAATAACAGGATTAATTAGGGAATAAAGGATTAATTAGGGAATTTTCATCCTTACGGTGCAAATGACAATTTTCACCAACTTTGAATTGCTTAGTGTGATTTTCTAAGTTTTTTAAAGCCTACTCGATAGATTTTATATAAAAAAAACAACCATACTAGTTTATTGAATAAATTATTCATTATATTTTACTTCTAAGAGAAGTTTTTAAAATAAAATAAACTTAGCTGTTTAACCAGGCCTTGTCGAGGTGTCAAGATTAATCAAGTGTTACAAAAACCAAGAAGTATTTGCGGTTTTCTCTCGGTTACATGGCCTGAAAGTGATATTTATGTGAAGTGAATCGGTAGACATAATAAAAAAAGGTTTTACCGATAATTAAAAGATGAACTTGCTCATGGTATGAGTTTAGTTTCAGTTCTTTCGTGATTTTGTACAATTTGAATAGATAACAAAAACTATATGTTCAGATTTTAAATATTAAATGATATCGTATATTTTGGAAACTGCTGGAAGGTGGACTTATTGATAACCTTGCAAATTTGCAAAGTACTGGAAAAATCTACTATAGAAAACGGTATTGAAATTGTAAAGTTTCCAATTTCTTGAACAATATTTGAACTTCTCAGAAAAATCCTTATTCAAAATATTCAATTTATGATTGTATTGTGAATCCTCTGTACGAAACAAACGTCAGTTAGATAAATATGGAGGATAAACCCTTAAATATATTGTATAGGTATATCTTTACGATCTAAATTCGTTTTCCGCTGAGCCAGCATGAAGTGAAGTTTGAAGTGAGTCGTTAAGGCCCCCTATAACGGGCAAGATATTTTTGAGACCTTTCGTATATCTTTATATTAATTTCTTTCTTTTGTCACTCCATGTTTTTTTCTAATTTAATTAGCCAATATGCGACGTAATCTTAAGTAAATCTTAAGTATATTCCAATATCTGACGTAATCTTAAGTTTAGTCCCTAGTTAAACCCAGGTTATTCCATTGGGAATCCATTTTTTTTGGGTGTGCAGTTCTCTGCATCTAAATATAGAGCCTCCCGTATGTTCAGGTGTTGATTACACTGGAGGCCAAGACCAGTTAATCTACTTTCCAACTCAAAGTTTCAAGTGGTAGCTTTCTCAATCTATTGTCTATTTCTATGTCTATGATCTAGTGTCTAGATATGTTTTTTTTGTATACAATGTTGATTGAAACTCAATAGTCATTTAAATGATAATAGAAACTTTTATATAAGAATAAGTGTTTCCCATATTTATTACCATTTTTCTTATCCCTAAATCATCTATATAAACACCTACACAGCTGTAATTTGATTAAAGAACAATAACTTTAATTCCCATTATTCGTAACGGTATTTTCTTCTTTTATTGAACTATAAAATGGTACTTAAGAACAGGCAATTAAAATATCTACACTCCCTGGTTTTATGATAGAAAAAATCCATAGATGTTGCTAAATATTGTATATAAGTATACGTGTAAGTTGCTTGGTGTAATAACTTTAGTGACTTTTCTTTTCGTTCAAGTATCCAAACGATTTATTTCGAATTTTAGCGGGACTATGTATGCAATATCAACAATTTTGACACATTGTAAACAAATATTTAATATTTTCAGTGGACGTAATTGGCAAGAAATCAAGGCTGTGATCGTGATTCAATTAAATGTCAAATACACAATACGTGAGTAAAAATTCATCAAAACTTTTATGTTTCCATGACGGATAAATTTTAAAGGGTTTTTACCCGTATATTTTTGTATTTTGGTGGTTAGCATGTGGTTGTATTTTCGTGTCAGCACTGATGATGATCGGTCAACCGATCGAAAACTAGTTCTTTTTAGGGAATTTTAACAAATATACCTTTTATAAAGGATTTTACTTATTTTTTTTAATATGTATGATGCGTTTATATTTACAATAAATTATTTCTTTTAGGTGAAATAACTACCAAAGATCCCTTAGATCGAGAACAAAAGCAATCCCACGACTTAGTGGTAGAAGCCAGAGACCAAGGCGTTCCTTCACGAAGCTCCCGAGTCGTAGTCGTCATCTCAGTACTAGACGTGAACGACAACGCTCCCGAAATAGTAGATCCCCAAGAGGACGTTATCAGTGTTCGAGAAGAACAGCCTCCTGGTACCGAAGTGGTACGTGTCAGAGCAGTGGACATCGACAACGGACCAAACGCTACGATCACCTACTCGGTAGTTAAGAATAGAGATTTTGATGGCCACAACGTTTTTTCTATTGATCCTGTAACTGGTGTCATCAAAACCAGAATGATTTTGGACCATGAAGAAAAAACTATCTATAGACTAGCAGTAGCTGCAACAGACGGTGGTCAGCCTCCAAAACAGAGTGTTCGAATTTTAAGAGTGGAAGTTTTAGATCTTAACGATAACAGACCAACTTTCACCAGCTCCAGTCTTGTATTTAGGGTAAAGGAAGATGCAGCAATTGGTCATGTAGTGGGATCCATATCTATTTCGGAACCAGTACATGAAAATTCCCTAAATGGAGTAGGTGGATACATTACTTATACTCTTAACTCACTATCGTCAGACACTTTAGGTGACGCTTTTGATATAGATAGAAGCACAGGATCATTAGTTGTTTCGCGACAGCTAGACAGAGAGACCCAGTCAGAATATAGATTAGAAGTGAGAGCATTGGATACTAGTGCTATGAATAATCCCCAGAGTAGTGCTATTACAGTTAGAATAGACGTAGCTGATGTAAATGATAATGCTCCTAAATGGCCACAAGATCCTATGACTTTTCAAGTTAACGAAAATACT
The DNA here is from genome assembly GCF_917563875.1 of Diabrotica virgifera virgifera. NCBI lineage: Eukaryota > Metazoa > Arthropoda > Insecta > Coleoptera > Chrysomelidae > Diabrotica > Diabrotica virgifera. The sequence goes on along the minus strand of NC_065443.1, from coordinate 10,358,433 downwards.
GAAATCGGTACGTCTATCTACAATTTCACCGCCTCAGATGCAGACACTGGTAGTAATAGTGATCTTAGATATAACTTACTGAGGCAGTATCCTCCTTCTAATTGCTTTATGATAGATTCCTTGACCGGAACCTTGAATTTGGTGTCGAAATTAGATTTTGAAGTCACTCAAGAATACACGCTAGTCATTGCTGCAACTGACCAATCCCATAATGTTTCTGAAAGGCTTAGTACATCCGTTACAGCAAGAATATTTGTAACTGACTTTAATGATAACACTCCAAAATTCGTATCACCTATTTCTTCTGTGTTTATAAGTGAGTCTACAATAATTGGTATGACGATGGCACATATAGTAGCAATAGACTTGGACAGTGGTGATAACGGAAGAGTTACTTATGTGATATCTAGCGGAAACGAACAAGGCATCTTCTCTCTAGGTTACGACACGGGAAGCCTCACGTTAACCAAACCTCTACCGTCTAGCCAGAAGTCTTTTTTATTGAACATAACAGCTAACGACCACGGCACACCTACCAGAAGAGCTACCATGGAACTGAAGGTGGTTGTTCAAGGATCTATAGATAGCGTTCCCAAGTTCCTAGAAGTTCAATACATGGCTGAAGTTTCTGAAGATGTTGCTGTCGGTTCTGTCATTACCAGAGTTACCGCAAGATCTGGAGTATCGTCAGAGAGTAAGTTTATTATTTTATCATTTTTTTTTATGCTATATTAATACTTTAAAAGTTAGTATGGTTCTAAAAATTTGGTCTTGTGGCATTCCATTAAATGTAGTAGATAACATGAAAATTCCTCAAAAAAACTGGATTAATAAGCATACTAAGTTGTCCAATAATTTTTTGTCTTTGTGGCTATTTTGTTGGTAATTTTGGTAAAAAATGATACCGTTTTATGCACACGTGTAAAATGTATTCGTATGTTGTTCAAATATTTGTCGAAATTAACTAAGTATTCCTCTTCTTCTTCTTCTCCTTTGTCCCATTATGAGTTTGCCGTTTTTGTTCTCAACAGCACTCTATTCTCTGAGGTCTCCATCTATCATAGCACTTCTTGTTCTTATGTACGTTTTCCATCTCTTAGCAGGTCTTCATCTTTCCTCTCCGTTTTCTTCCCGGCGAGTTCCAGTCCAATATTCCCTTCTATCACGTGTACTCTGCCATTCTTTGTACATGCACGTACCACTGCAGGGCTCTAACTACTAGAAGTTCTAACTAAGTATTCTTCGTCATACACTAGAATAGTGATCAGAAAGGAAAAAATGCATTAATAGCTTTAAAACTAATGCTAAGATTTTAGTATATTATCTCTCCAACCTGTCTCAAAAATAGAGAATAAGGAGATATGTTTTTTGATGTTAATTTCTTTCTTTACTGTTTGTTTTACTTGGTTTGCAGTAAATTTTGTGTGAGGCAGGTTCATTTGAAATGAGGCTGTTAGGAATTTGGTTAATTTTCATGGTTAATTCTTCTGTGGAGGATGTAGAAGGATATGGTAGAAATACGATTTGAGGGGGCTTGCCAAATAGATCAGCTTTGCCTTTATCGTTCTTGGCCGAGTTATTGGCATCATCTTTGATGGGTGGGTTATATTGTTGGGGGCGTTTGAGTTTTCTTGTGGCTTTAAAAGTGAATAATCTGTAGCTTCGATTGGATATAGATTTTCTAGGTATTCTTGAGTTCCAAGGTTTCCTTCTTTATGAAATAATTATTTACTTTAACTCTTTTTTTATTCATACATTTTATTATTTTCTTGCCTGTCGTCTTTCAGTCAAGCAATTTTTTGTTTTTATAAGCTACAATATGCTGTAAATATTTCGCAAGATTCACTGCTTCGGTGTTTTTAAACATCAAAAACTGTACGTAGTATTCTCTCCAGATGGTCAAAGAGCAGATGTTCGCTTAAAAGTTTTGGATGGATTCTATTAAGGAGTTTTGTTTTTTAACTGCTACATAATTTTAAGTAACAGTATTTTGTACTCTACTGCATTCCATCTATTCATTCCATCTGTTACTGCATTCTTTCTATTAGTTTTCTTGTATAGCAAATCAATAAATGTAAAAATGTTGTAAGTATATTCTATAGAAATATTTTTTTTGCAGCCAACAACCTCACGTTCATTCTGCCCTCGGACGAAACTTTTGGAATCATCTCACCAACCGGAGAAGTAGTTACGAAGAAGACGCTCGACAGAGAAGAAGTAGAAACGTACATTCTAACAATATACGTCAGCGAATCTTTGCATAAAACTACCATTTTCGATATGACGACACTTGTTATCAAAGTGACTGATATAAACGATAATGCTCCAGTATTCCAGCCGGGATCTTGCTACGGATTATCTGTCCCGGAAAATTCGGATACAGCTGTTATCCATACTATCGTCGCCGAAGATGAAGACGAAGGAGCCAACGGAGAAATTTTCTATAGTATAACAAGTGGCAACATTGGAAACAAATTCAGCGTCGACGCCAAGAACGGCGATATCTCAGTCAGGCCTTTAGATAGAGAGAGCCAATCGAGGTATCACTTAACTATAGTTGCAAGAGATCGTGGTAGCCCATCTTTGCAAAGCACTTGCAATTTAACAATATCCGTCGAAGACCAGAATGACAACGATCCCAAGTTTGATTTGTCAAAATATTCTACTGCGATTTTAGAAGATGTGCCAATCGATACTTCGGTTCTTAAAGTCCATGCTTCGGATGCAGATCTGGGAATGAACGCTAGGATTATCTATTCATTAGCTAACGAGAGTCATTGGTTATTTCGAGTCGATAATAAAACTGGAGTTATCACTACTGCAGGGTGAGTATAATGATTATAGAATTATAGTGAGTATAATTATTGTTCTTTTTGCCATGCCAAATACATTCGATCAGATGTACTTCTTAACAATTTTTTACCATTTTGACAACTATCTTCACCATTTTACACATTTCCCCAACTTTTTCTAGGTTTTATCCACTTTTTAATACTTTTTTACAATGTTGACAAGATTTCCCCTTTTTTTAAACATTTCCCCACTTCCTTATACATTTCCCCCACTTTTTAACACTTTTTACCATTCCTCACTCATTTCCTTCACTTTCTGATACTTATTTACCATTTTTACAAGTTTTCTTCGTTCTTTCGTACTTTTCGCATTCTTTTTCACATTCTTATCTAACCCATGGTTGCAAGCTAATCCGACCAAACTGTCTCACCCAACCTGACAATGTAACACAACCTAGATGTCTAACCAAACCTGTCTAACCACTTCTTAATCCACTTTGTGCTTCGTCTGACGTTCTGTCATTATTCTTAATCATTTGCTTATTATTTTTTCTAAGAGTTTCATAGCATCGTCAATTCTCGGTAGTTTTCATCTATCTCAATTTTTCCGTATAGGTACTATTAGTGATACTTTCCAATCTTCAGAAATATCTTTATTTTTCCAAATTTTATATATTATTTTTAGTAATATTTGTTCTCCATTTTTTCTTTCCCATGTTTTTAGAGAGCGGAATATATGCAACACAACATTACCAAAATATGCGCATATATATGCATTACTTTTACTACAAATATGCAGGTAGTTTTTCTAAATTTGTCTAAATATGCAAATGCATATTAAAAATACTCAAAAATAAAACAATATATTAAGTCGTAAGATCTTCAGAAAAGTTGCCTTCAAAAATACGTACAACTTTCCTCAAACAATCGAAGCCCTCAGTTTTTTCTAAAACATTTTTTAATTTATTTCTAATTGTAATTCCTGTATTTCCGGGAATTTTTTGACAATGAGCAGAAAAAGTGTTAACAAGATTAACCGAATCACTTAATTGTAAATTCCTTTGTTCTAATGACTTTATTAGATCTGGTAAAAAACTAAAATTAACTTTTATGAACATAAGTTCTTTAGCAATTTGTACGTTACTTAAAGAACAAAGTACGTTACTTAAGCTGAAGAACAAAAGCGGAATTGTCTACAATTTGATGGATTTTTGTATTTTGATGCTTCTCTCTATGTCCGTCTTTATAGAAGTAAAAGCGAATTTGTCGAATAAAAACACTCTTTCCAGAAAAATTTCTTTTGTGGGACATGATGCTTTTGTTTGTCAGTTCCTCATTTAAAAAATGAAATGTGAAAATGAATGTAACTTACGATTTTGGAACAGGCCTTGCAAAATACTTTGTCTCCACTTAGCTTTAACTCGGGAAAACACTTTATCCAAGCACTTTTTTGAATGGTAGACATATTTAAATTTAATATATACCAATCACTTCAAAAACATTAAATACGATACAACGTTTACTTTAAACAAATGTTGGCCGGAAACTGACAAAATAATTATTAGACCCTTAAAAGCAGGTAGGTACCTACGACTTGCTACGCTAATAAAATAATATTTTTCTGGGAACACCCATAATTGTTAAATTCAGGTAGTAATGGGAAAGTCCAGATGAGCGATAGATAGATAAATAACGAGCTCGTTCATATGGAAGTTATAAAATTCCAACTAAGAGAGGAAAATTTTAAACTTTTATATAATTTATTTTTAAAATATGCAAAATAAATCGTGTTTAGCTTAAATATGCAATGTTGTGTTTGTTGTCTGAAAATATGCAATATATGCATCTATATGCACTTTGCATATATTCCGCTCTCTAGTTATTATAATGTTAATAATTACGTTTTGCATTGCAAAATATATCTGTTGTATATTCGTTCCTTAGGCTTCCCACCTGGTAGATGTTTGTTGCTAATATACTGTTTTATATTATTTCACTGTCTTTTACTTGTTTGGTTGTATAACTTTATCTAATTCATCTTTTCGTTTACAGCATCTTCGATAGAGAACACCAAAGTGTCTACAACTTCCTCATAGTAGCAACAGATGGAGGAAAATACAACGCTAGGTCCCAAAGCGTCCCAGTCACCGTCAAAATTTTGGACGTCAACGACAACAAACCCATATTCACTCACTATCCATTCAAGCAGAAAGTGGCTCCTTACATTCAACCAGGTCAAATGATTCTTAAAGTAACTGCGAACGACGCAGATGAAGGTACCAACGCAGACATCGTCTATAGCATATCCAGAGATGACTCCTATGGGAAATTTAGAATCAACCCAAACTCCGGGATCATTACTACAACGCAGAGTCTTGCCAGTAACAAAGGAAAAGTTATATATCTGAATATACTGGCAACAGATAAAGGTAATCCTCCAAGGAGCTCCTCTGGACTAGTGGAGATTATAGTAGGTGATATGCAAGAAGGATCTCCCGAGTTGAGGTTTCAAAATGACACATATACTGTCCAAATAGCTGAAAATGCAGAACAGTTCAGAGATATCATACAAGTAGCTGCTATCAGAAGTGACGGTAGAAGACAGAAAATCGTTTACTACATAGGCAGTGGTAATGAAGACAATATATTCGTCATTAATTCTGACAGCGGCATTATCCAAGTGCGAGATCCGAAGAATCTAGACTACGAACTACACAAGACTATTAATCTAGTTGTGGAAGCCAAAACAGAAGGTTCTCCTACCTTACACGGTTATTGCAAAGTTGTTATTCAACTCACGGATGAGAATGACAACTCTCCTAAGTTTACACAACAACAATATGCAGCTAGTGTTTGGGAAGGCAACAAAAAGGGCGAATTTGTGTTGCAAGTGGTTGCGTCAGATGCAGATGAAGGAGCTAATTCACGTATTCTCTATCACATAGTCGATGGCAATCATGATAATGCTTTCAAGATTGAACCAGCCTTTAGTGGAATACTTAAGACCAATATTGTTCTGGACCGAGAGATTCGAGACTTATATCGACTGACTGTTATCGCGACAGATGAAGGTGTGCCTCAGATGACAGGAACTGCGAGAATTAGAATCAACGTGGTTGACATCAACGACAATCAACCAACTTTTCCACCACACAGCATCATAACAGTCAAGGAAGATACACCAGTAGGAACAGTACTAACCATCGTAACTGCCAACGATGTCGATACGTACCCACCTCTTACTTACAGCTTTGCTACGGATAACTTTAAGAATGATCTGCAGTACTTTAGCATCGATAGATACAGTGGGAAAGTTGTTCTGAAGAAACCTTTGGACTTTGAGCTGTGGCAGGAGTGCAAAATTGGGATTGTCGCTTCGGATATGGCGCATACAGCTCAAACCACCCTTACGATTAAGGTGATGGATGTTAATGACAATGCTCCTGTGTTCCTGCAGCCGTCGTACTTTGCTAGTTTACCAGGTGAGTGAAAGAATCTTTTTAAATTTATTTTATCATTTTTTTTCAAGTTCAAGTGAACAAATGTTCATGCAAAGAAATTTTTTGACTTGGTATTTATAAAATGTATTCGTTAAAATAAAGAAGACTTATTGCGTGTAGATGTGTCTGTTGTACTTTGATTGAGGTTATTGCAAGCTCTTTGAGTCAGAGATGGAGACATTCGACTCTCTGCTCGTCCTTTTGTATTTTTATTTGTTGACCCAGAAAAGGAATCCATTTTTGAGTCTTTTTCTTGGCCATTTCTCTTTCCTGTTATCACCGTGTCACAAGCACCATGTTTCTCTCGAGTTGAGACGGAATGCTGTTAGAGAGTGCGCTTGACTGTGACAAACCTATACTATACTCCCCAGATGTCATTAGAAAATCTAGGACATTGCTGAGCCAACATGTTTACCCCTGTACAGTATATTCCCTGGCTAAGTTGGTAATACACCTCGGAAAGCGAGGACTAGGAAGGAAAATACTTCTACTTCTTCTTCTTCTTCTTCTTTTATTAATTTCCTGGAAGGCAAATTGCTTACCATCCCTCCTCTTTTAGGTGGTCTTCCGGGGGGTAGGGGTTCCTAGGGCAATTTTTGAAAGTCTATTCTCATCCATTCGTCTTACGTGGATGTACCACATCCTCTTGCGCTACCTTCCCTCATCTTACAATATCTTGAATTTGCATTGCTCTTTAATGTTTGTATTTCTCACCCTGTCTCTTCTTGTTTTCCCGACTATTGTTCTTAGGGTTTTCATTTCGGCAACCCTGAACATCTGTTTCGTTTTGTTGGTGTCTTGCAGACATCCTGATAATGCAGATGCTTTGTTGATCTGACTCCTCAGGTCCTTTACTGGGTCCTGGGTGCTTGATATTTCTATGGAGGTTAGAAAAATAATATCGTGGTTAAAAAACATCTGACAATGGACAGGGCTAATTTTTAAACAACTAATAAGAAAAGCTTAAGACTGAGAAGAATTTGCAATTGTAGTAGCCAACTTCCAATGAGGACAGGACACTCCAAGAAGAAGAATTTCAGACCAGCTGTGGGAATATCTACATCTGGTCACGTGTACAAACACCTCTAACAAATACTCATGTTATTTGATTATGACGCTTTTAACGTCAGAGTGAGAGTGGTGAGAGAACAAAATTTTTGTCAGGCTAAAGAAAACTTTCATCTGATGCTGTGATTACTTGTCCAGAGCAACTTATCGGCCATAGTTGAAAATAAGGTGGCTTAAGAAATAAGTAATGCAGAGTTGAAAGCCACAGAGTGAAATAACCATGGCTTTGATATTTCTCCTGAGTTTGTCTTTATTATTTATCCTTTATCTTTACCATTTTACTACACCTTGTGTCCATGTTGTGGTTTATGTCTTTATTTCTTACTATCGTGAATTGCATCTCTCAGCCATCTTGGCAGAGTTTCTGCTTCATGATAAGTATATATTTTTAAATCTTCTACAGGATCGTGACAACTGAGGTGGTAAATTTCTAGATATTGGAGCTGTCTTATCTCTTCTTTTTTGATTTGCAAATTTGAATTTTGATGCAAATACAATAAACAAACCAGTTGTTTACTACATGTGTGAATCTTAATATCTTTTGAAAGATATCTTTCATAATACTCGAGCTTCTCGGGATAATAATAATAATATCGTATGACATGTCTGCCGGGGAGATTCTTTCGGATTGTTCCGGCGCCATTTACATCCTTAACCCTGTTTCAAGTAACTAGTGTCGATGTACACTAGCCCAAGGAGACCGACGGCTTAACATGTTCTCCGAGGCACGGTGAAACGGCTCGTGTCATTATTGGAAATGAAAAATTGATTGTCGTTGGCAGGGCCCGAACCGAACCCGCGTGCTCTATCGTATGAGGCCAGTGATCATGCTGTTGAGCTACGGCCGTTCACTGCTTCTCGGGATATTATGAGATAATAGAGAAGGTTTTTAAAAAAACGTTTACTTATCATTTGACTCTTTTTATTGAACACTGAAAAATCATCAATTTTTACTAGATCTGTTTATAAAATAAAAGCAATCTAAAATATCATTTATATTTTTCAGATGGGACATCAGGAAGCCTTACTGACGTAATAACTCTAAACGCAAGCGACGCAGACATGGAGGACAACGCTAAAATTACTTACTCCTTGGTGGATGCAGCACCAGGATTTTCAATAGACAGAAATGATGGAGTTGTCAGGGTCAATCTGTCTGCAGTCTCCCGCAACAACGAGGATATTCTGCTAACTGTTAAAGCTAGTGACAACGGAAGCCCCCCGCTACATACAGTAGTACCGGTTAAAGTTAGAAGCAACGGAGGAGTTAGTACCGGAATGAAATCATTGAACAAAATGGAGTACAAGTAAGTTTGTTTTTCTCTTTTATATTTTTTGTTAGTGTCTAAAATATACTAAGCCTACTTCTTGGTTTAACAATGCTCTGAAGATCTTGTAGACAATCTCTGGGTTGTCATATTTATGTATTGTCGGGTGATATTGCTTTCCATTGCTTACCTCAGATTTTTAACTGGGCCTATCATAGCCTGTCACAGACCCTTCGGAGGTCCATAAATACAATGTACAATTCAGCGTTGAATGCTATTGTTTTTTATATGAGATGTTTTATAGAAAGTATATTATTAGTACATGAGCATCTGGGACAAAAAACACTTTATTCTTCTGAAGTACATACCTGTTCCTCCATACTATCTTTAATGATTTTCCCATACTACCTACCAACAGAAGATGTGACGTATACTTCCCTATAATTATTGGGGTCTTTTTGCTTCCCTTTTTATAATTTCCATTTGGAATTCTTCCATCAAATAACCACTTATTAACTACTTATTTGTTTTAATTCTTGTAATAAGGCCGAAGTGACATTATTTTGAAGCGTTTAACATGTCTGCTCATATGGGAACAAGGAAAGACTATCTATAGAGATACTGGGGGGTAAGAATGGGGCTAAAGAAGAAGAAGCAGACACATAAAGCCTCGTTGCGGGACGGCAGCTCATTTGTTGTGCGGGAGCTAGGTCGTAGATTCGTTAGGGAGGGTGAAGGGGTGTTAAGATGACTAAACTACCATAACCAAATACAAAGGGTACTTACTCAGACTAGAGGATCTTTCTACTATTTAAAAAACAGGACGCCGTTCGAAACAAATCCTCTGGTTCATATTTGGGTACTTACTAAGACATTTTCTTCTCTTATGGGGTACCAAATGGGGAGACATTCCTCTCAGATTCCTCGTTTGGGGTTATACTAGGTAACTTTATCTCAATACTGGCTTCTATGCCACATTCTTTTTCTTCTACTCTAAAACTTACACACAGTTGCATTAGAATTTAGTTAAAATTTTTCCAAAACAAGGTTACAGAAATAAAATGGTAGATACACTTACAAAACGTTTATTCAAAACTTTAAACTCTTACCAGGTTTATTCAAAATTTTACTACAAAAACAATGATTACAATGATTACAAACAAAACAATTACAATTGAACTTGTTGGGCAGTATATGTCAAATAAAATTTGACCTATTTATTTCAACACAAGATTTGACGTAGCTGTCAAATGTCATAAGTCACTGCCTTTTTTTACCATTATGAAAGCAAATTTCTTTATACAATTATTTACCAGCAATTTATCCACTTGAAATTTAGTAAAATTAAAAAAACGTATCATACCTTAAAAACAAAAAAAACTCTTCGTCACAGTCACAAACTACAGGGGAGGGGTTCATCAACAAACAGGGTCATCGAACTGAGGCAGGGGGCGGGGGGAGGACATGGCTTCTTTCTTCAATTTCAGGGCAATCACTGGAGGGTGGGGTATGGGGTAGACATTCCATACACAAATCACAAAGGGGGCTCTTCTGGGAAATTGAAACTTTTCAGGGCAATCAACTGGAACTTGCATAGGGACAGGAACAAACAAAGACTTCTACACAATGCCGGCTTATAGAACTGCGTCACAACTCAACCAGAGTATGAGAGCACAAAATTCTACCATACAAATCCACTATGGGGCAGAAAAATCATCGTGCACTCACTCTAGATCTTCTTAACTTCTAAAACGACCATTCTATGCTTATTACCGGCGAGGAACAAAAGGGGCTACGCCCTTTTTCAAGTGAGTCGGCCAGCGGGATCATACCGCTTCGAAATCTAAAACCGGACTGATCTGTCTGCGCTTCGCTCTGAAGCTACAGATAGGGAAAAGTACGACGAAGTACCGAGCGATTTTGATCCTTAGGGATGCTTACATGACAAACTCACGTCACTTTCGGTTCAACATTTCTTCTAGAAAATTCATCTACGCATCAACACTTCTTATAAATTGTAACACATTGAAATGTTGTGCAATACTTAATGGCTGTATACAGGGACGGCTTGGGATATTTTTGATGATATTCAACTTCACAAAATAAATTAAAAAAATGGACATTCTTTTTGGGAATTGGGATTTTAAATTAATGTTGGAGTTTTTTCAAACGCTACAAAGCCTCCGCGCAAAAGAGAAACCTGGATAAGATTATCCAGTTTTCGATAACAAACAGAAAAAAATCCAACATGGACATCTTAGGTGTGACAGGACGACAATATCAAAATATTTAGATAATGGCTAGTGGGGATTAAACAAAACAAAAAGGTCGTTAGGGATTGGGCTAGCGTGCCATCAATCGCCAGACTCTTTAAAGTCGAGTAGACTTAAATGTTTCTTGACTCTACAAAGAACTGTAGGTGACAAGAGTTTCTGTGCCTTGGGAAAGAAACTAAACTTGTGCCCTGTGTGGACCTCGCTGACATCCACAGCAGTAACACAAGTGACATACCAGGGCAGACACAGCCTTATCACCTCGTTGCCTAACCGCGAGCGGTTCTCAAAAACTAAAAAAAATATGACAGATATACATCTGCCCAAACTCAGCTAACACCTAGCGAGTTTCACGGGACATTTTGGCAACGGTTCTGCAAAATGAGGATTTAGACAATCCAGTCTAAACACCTCAGTGAGACAAAATCTCACCAACAACTTACCTCAACAACTCATTCAAACAAGACAGGGCTAGACAAAGGGGTATATGACAACAACAAGGACTAAAATCAAGACAATATTAACAAGGGGGGAGGGGGGATACGTGTGACAACGACAAAAGACCAAAAAGACTAGTATACTGGGTTCAAACAGGATATCAAACTTTTTAAACAAGACTAAGGGAAATGAACGCAACATATGATATAGAGAACACTACATCATTACGTTTTCACTCAACAGTCCAATCTAGGACATAAGAACCTTTCATGAAAGTTCACAAGACAACTCTCTCATTTTCAAATCACAAGCTGGGGAAAGACTTCATTTTCAAAACAGGGCTACACTTCACTTTTCGAAACAGGGGATAGACTTCATTTTTCAAGACAGGGGGGTTGGGCTTTACTTTTCTAAACTGGGGATAGACTTACTTTTCAAAACTGGGGGCATTTCATTTCTCAAGACTGGGGGTGGACTTTATTTTTCAAAACGGGGGGGCTACTTTTTCAAAACAGGGGATGAAAGCAACACACAAGGGAAAGACCAAAGGGACATGTAGAAAGTATGACAGTTCTGACGAACAACCGCCTCCATTCATCGATCGAAAGCAAGCTTCACCTGTACTCAACGCGGCCAGATCCTAACCTCACCAGCCTTGTCACAGCTTCTGCTCTTGGCCTACTTTCAATCAACAAACAGAAGAGAGGTCAACTAACTATTCGCCAAAAAAAATCAAACTCCAGCACGGACACGGGCTAACAAACAACACGGGCTAATAGACAACACGGGCTAATAGACAACACGGGACAACAGACAACGGGCTCTAAAATTTCCAGACAAAACAGGGATAGACAAACAAACAGGCAACGACATACTCAATGACTTCTAGATATACTCAGGGGCTTACAAACACAAACAATATTGAAATTTGGTTCCTATATGAGCTCACACGGGATAAGACATTTCTTGCTCCGACTATTAATGAAAGTGTTCACAGATAGCTGAACAACACTTCCTTCATCACGAGTATTACACTTGTGACATGTCATATACAAAAAGACATACTTCATTCACGGGGGGACTTCAACTACTTCACTTCACGGGCTCTTTTCAACCAACCTCTGGCATCCTTTTGACACCTACAAAGATAGATTAGTCAAAAAAAAAACAAGGGGCAACACAGACAAGGGGGGGGCTTTTCTTGAATAAGTGGGGGGCCTCTCGACGGTTTCCCTCTTCACTTCTTCATGAATAAGTGGGGGGCCTCTCCACGGTTTCCCTCTTCACTTCTTCATGGGGCCACTTCTCAAGGGGTGACTTCCTGAATAAGTGGGGGGCCTCTCCACGGTTTCCCTCTTCACTTCTTCACGGGGCCACTTCTCAAGGGGATGACTTCTCAATGGGATGACAAAACTTTCACAGACAATGCGGGACTAAGCTCATACACGGACCATACCAACAACATTACACATCTACTCAAATGACCAAATCAATAAATCACAAAAAACGATTATTCTGTAAAAAACTGTTGATCTATAGGAATACATGCAAAAAATACAACATACTGTTATACTTCATAAGTGGATTCAATATCCAAAATATTTAACGTTACTTTTAATCAAAATTTTCAAAAAAAATTTACGTTACTTTTTTATTCAACTGTTTGTCTATATATTTCATCAATATTTTCAAAAAAATTCAAATCAATGCTTTCATCATGGGTACAATATCAATACAATACAGTTAGTACGCTACAATAACATACAATTCTGTTCTACGATACATACAATACCAGTATACATATGGGGTTACAAGTTAAATACACTATGATGTATGAAATGGTGCATGCTCATACTATCAACAGCATGACCAAATCAACATCACAACAAAATGTGTACATACTGTAGCGTGATTAGTGTAATTACTTCTAATTACAATAAAACTAGCGGTTCGTAATTTATATACGACTTTATTTATATAAGTTACAGACGAATTTATCTTATACACTAAACTTATTCACAAAATATGCCCGTATTTATACCCAGTTGTTATTCTGGAACAATCGACTCCCATCTCGAGCTATCGGCTTGTTCCGCCTACGTGACGTACCTTCCAGAATTCTCCGGCGAGGCCTAGCACATCCGATTACGTCATTCTCGAGGTGTTTACTGTTATACGGGGATCGGCCAAGATTTCTCTTCCGCTACACTGCTCCCCTCTTAAGATCTGAGCGTCTCGATCAGCAACTCTAAATGAAGGCCCAGGATGGCGGAATCTACACGACTCTCCAGCTCTGCATACACCCTTCAAGAAGAAATAACAGTCTACTGTCTTTGAAGGGTACGACATCTTCGGGTTCATGCAACACACAGTGATTTGTACACCAGTTCCTCTGAAGACCACTTCAAGCATGCTTCTCACAATCTTCCAATCCAGATTTTCTACTGCATGGCCTATTTTTGGTAAAGCCAAATTTTTGATGTCATAATTACACACGATTTTCTTCAAATTAGTTAGAGCACGCCATATGTTCTCGTAGCTTGGCGTGTCCGTATAAGACTTTCTGGTCACCATATACAGCAAAGATCGAGGACCATCTTCCAATCGCAGTACTCTTCCAATTTTAGGCTGCTGATTTCTTAACTCGTCCAGGCGGCCGAACTTTCTATTGAATACGGACGATATTCCTTTAGTCATCTCGAGGTCTTGGGCAACACAGTGGGCCAGAGAGACGTTTTCTGGAACACCAAACAGATCTTGCTGAACTTCTGTGGTCACGCCGAATCTAGCACTCTTTCTCGCTGCGTAATTTGACATAAATTGATTAAAACTTGGCTGTGCGACATCTTTCATCTCCTGTTGGAGGACTCGTGCTTCTTCTGTTTCATTTGAGCCAGCATATGGTGCAAGACGATTTATGTGAATAACTTTTGGTTTACCGTTTGGCAACTTCTTAATTCTATATATTACGTTATTTATTTTCTTCTTAACTTCATATGGACCTTCCCATTGTCTTTGCAGTTTAGGACATAAGCCTCGACGACGTTGCGGACTATAAAGCCAGACAAGATCACCTACTTCGAAGCTTTCATTCTTGCATCGAGAATCATATTGATCTTTCATTCTGTCACTGGCTATCTGGATGTGTTGTCGGGCAAGTTCATGAATGTTGTTCATTCGTAATTTCAGGCGGTCAACGTAGTCTTCGCCTGCAACATGTTCCTCGGAAGGTCCGCAGCCAAACTCTAGGTCGCAGGGCAACCGAACTTCACGACCCAACATCAGGCAGGTTGGTGTTTGACCTGTAGTTTCATTTACGGCCGAGCGGTAGGCCATCAGGAATAAATGAATGTGCTGGTCCCAATCTCGCTGATGTTCAGATACAACTTTGGACAAGTGTTTACCCATCGTTCGGTTCATCCTCTCGACCATCCCATCTGATTGAGGATGCAGGGGTGTTGTTCTGGTCTTATTGGCACCAATCAATTTACAAACGTTTTGGAAAAGAGCTGACTCAAAGTTTCGCCCTTGGTCGGAGTGGATCTCCAAGGGAACACCAAATCGGCTGAAGAATTCTTCAACAAGTACCTCTGCAACGGTAGCAGCTTCTTGATTCGGTAATGCATAGGCCTCGGTCCATTTCGTAAAATAATCCATGGCTACCAGGATGTATTTATTTCCAGCATCAGTTTCTGGAAATGGACCTGCAATGTCGATTGCTACTCTTTCCATAGGACTGCCAACATTGTACTGTCTCATGGGTGCTCTCTTTTTACCAACTGGACCATTACCGGATGCACACAGTTCACATTTCTGGCACCATCTTCTTACATCATCTTTACAGTTCACCCAATAGAACCGTTCTCGAACCTTTTGCAGAGTCTTCGTAATACCAAAGTGTCCACCTGATGTACCGTCATACAACTGACGCAATACTTCTGACACTTTACTTTTAGGTACAATCAACTGAAGCTTAGATTCTGTACCATCATCGTTCTCAAAGGTTCTGTACAGAAGATCATCTTTTAGTATCAGGCAATTCCATTGGCTCCAGTAGGCCTTGACTTCCGGACTACATGCACTAATGTTTTGCCAACTAGGTCTCTCACCTCGACGCATCCAATCCAATACTCTTTTTATACATGGATCGTCTTCTTGGGCTTCTTGTAACTGTTGTGGCTGCCATTGCTCATTAACGACGGTAGTTCGTCTCACAGGGCAAAGCTGTTCATCTACTTTAAGCCGGTGATTACAACTTTCACTGCATGGCCGTATCGAGGAAGCATCTGTATTTGAACCAACTCTTCCAGCCCTCTTCATGCGTCTCTTCGGCATCGTGTCACGAATCACCCTCCGTACCATTTCCACCAAACGTTCATCTTTTCTCTTATCGCCTTTTTCCACGGTTATTACTCGATTGTTTCGTGAAGCTTGGCTAGCTGCTTCGTGTTCCAAGGCAATAGCAAGTGCTTCATCTAAAACTTTCGGCCTTGCTAGTCGTAAAGCTTTCTGTAGTTCATTATCTTTCAGCCCATTGACGAAGGTATCTACTGCAATTTCTTCTAAAACGCTGTCTGGCACCTCTGGATAAGCCAACCGCACCACACGAGCCACATCTGCTTCAAATTCTTGCAGATTCTCACTTGCTCGTTGACTTCTACTTCGCAGTTGTGCTTTGTATACTTGTTGTAGATGGGCATCTCCATAGCGTTTTTCTAGACGAGTGAACAAGGTCTGGTAACAATTTTCTTGACCCTTAGGAATTGATCTTAATATATCTGCAGCATCACCTCGCAAAGCAGCAGTCAAGGAAACAGCCTTTTCCTGTTCGGTCCAATGATTGGCGGTCGCAATAGCTTCAAATTGTCTAAGATATATGGACCAAGAGGACTTTCCATCGAATGGTGGTAATTTGAATCTCATATTATGCGACGTTTCGTCTCTCGGTAGTTCATCTTTCACTACCGGATCTAACGCTGCTGCATTAACTGATGGTTGTACTTTTGTATCGGTTATCATGCTCTCTAGTTGTTTGATCTTTTCTTCTACGGTCTCTACACTTTTCTGCATCTTATCGAATGTTCTAGAAACTTCTTCAAATTTCTCATTGTTCTGTTTACAAACTTCTTCTAGTTTCTCGTCGCTTCTTCTACTAACTTCTTCAAGTTTCTCGTCGCTTCTTCTAGAAGTTTCATCGATCGTTTCAGAAACAGTTTTTAATTTCGATAAGATTACTTGTTCTGCTGACTGGAAGTGGAACGTCTTTGGGTCTTCTCCGTTCTTCGTGAGGACATCCTCGAGTCGTGCTTGTAGGACTATCTTGAGCCCACTGCTGTCCAGATCCCGTTCCTCGAGCTGTTCACGGAGCTGTTTTACTGTAAGTTCTTGTAGCAACATCTTTGGTCGGCACACACGTACTTTCCAAAATGTCTTTTAACAGTCTTTCCGAATACCGAACAATCAACGCACTTTAACTATTCCCGACGAATAAAGTCCAAAAGTATTTTAAAGTCTCTCTGTAATTCACTTATTTATATCGCACTAAGTTAACCGAACACCGACACCAACTGTAGCGTGATTAGTGTAATTACTTCTAATTACAATAAAACTAGCGGTTCGTAATTTATATACGACTTTATTTATATAAGTTACAGACGAATTTATCTTATACACTAAACTTATTCACAAAATATGCCCGTATTTATACCCAGTTGTTATTCTGGAACAATCGACTCCCATCTCGAGCTATCGGCTTGTTCCGCCTACGTGACGTACCTTCCAGAATTCTCCGGCGAGGCCTAGCACATCCGATTACGTCATTCTCGAGGTGTTTACTGTTATACGGGGATCGGCCAAGATTTCTCTTCCGCTACAATACTTACACCTCTTTGGAAAAATTATTAACATTCTGCAACAAAAACTACAAAAATGGGCTCTTTCATGGGGACTAACAGACTGAAACAGTTTCGGGGGCACTAAAAGACATGAAACAGTTTCTGGGGGCAAGACAAGAGGAATCTGGGCTAAACTACTTGGGAAGACTGGGGCGATATTTACTCGGGTCAAACTTCAGGGTGTACGTTACAAATATAACACAAGTGGGGGGTGGCTAAAGACATTGGGGACTAGTAGATAGGCTAACTACTAGTTGAACATGTCTACAAGCTAGACTTGTAACAATGGGCATACAAAACATGACACGAGTCGAGCTTCCATGTTGTCGGAAACACTTGCACCACAAACTGAGATCGGCTGCCCAAGGGGACGGGCACTGCCTAACAGTTGTAGTACAAATGAGACCGAAAGGAGGCTAAAGGGATATGGTAGTGGGAACATGCAAATGGGGTCTGAGGGAGGCAAAAAAAGTACAGGCCCCACGTTCTAGGGCGACATTTGAAGCATTCAACTGGACAAGACAACTACTGGATACTGAAGGAGGCAGAAAAATGAATCGGCCTCACACGTTGGGCGACATTTGAAGCGTTTTGCGTACAACTGGAGCCGGAAGGAGGCTAAAAATGAGTCGGCCTCACACGTTGGGTGCCAGTTGAAGCGTTTTGCGTACAACTGGAGCCGGAAGGAGGCTAAAAATGAGTCGGCCTCACACGTTGGGTGCCAGTTGTCGGAAACACTTGCACCACAAACTGAGATCGGCTGCCCAAGGGGACGGGCACTGCCTAACAGTTGTAGTACAAATGAGACCGAAAGGAGGCTAAAGGGATATGGTAGTGGGAACATGCAAATGGGGTCTGAGGGAGGCAAAAAAAGTACAGGCCCCACGTTGGGCGCCAGTTGAAGCGTTTAACATGTCTGCTCATATGGGAACAAGGAAAGACTATCTATAGAGATACTGGGGGGTAAGAATGGGGCTAAAGAAGAAGAAGCAGACACATAAAGCCTCGTTGCGGGACGGCAGCTCATTTGTTGTGCGGGAGCTAGGTCGTAGATTCGTTAGGGAGGGTGAAGGGGTGTTAAGATGACTTGTAACGATGTGATGCCTCGGCGGGCGATGAGCTGCTGTTACCGGAGGGGACTGATGGAGTGTCCGTGTTTGCGCATTCCTTCTTCACGGCACCGCTGGGGGAAACCGAAGGAGAGGGCATCGAGAGCATATTTAAGGCGAGCTAGGAGAATGAGAAAATCAGTCATGGTTCGTGTATTGAACTTACTATGGCTCAACAGCTGATGCCTCGCGTATTGAACGAGCTTCAGCTGGCCTGGCAAAGATGCGCCGTTTGTGAGGCGGAACTATGCCTAGGTAGACGCCACCGTAGTGACGTGGAGTCTTGCCACAATCGTTATCGCAGTAGGCGGTAGTAGCGAGGAACGAGTGACTGCATTGAAGTGAAATGCCGTCTCCAGGCTACGTTGTTTTAACGTAGCGAGATTATTATTGTATATATTGATTATCGTATTATTTCGATGTTGCTATTATGATCGGATAACTATAATAAAGTTTAATATTGTTTTTCCTTTGCAGAAGATGGAATTATATTTTATTTTATTTGTTTTAAACTGTATATAATTACCTTTAATATATTTGCTTTATTTTTAAATTGTGTTTTACTGAGTCTGTCGTCCTTAAAACAACTACCCGTTACAAAATGGCGCCCGAGCAAAATAAAAGCTACGCAGTTTGTAACTACCCGTTACAAATTGGCACCCGAGCAATAATTAGAACCATACAAAGACACAGACTCAGTACCAGGTCCACGTCGTGGATAAATAAATAGAACCCGTTCAAAGATGATTAAGCTTCTTTGTTTTCAGATTCTTAAGGAACCGAAACCGAGAAGGAACCGAAAATAAACGTCGCCGATGCAACGAGCAGGAAGAGTTGCGACCGTTCGCTGTAGAAAAACCTTGGCATACTGTCCCAATGGAGTTGAGGGGATCACGCCCAAGATCTACAGAAGGAAGCACCTTCTAGCCAGTCATCCGAGACCAATTTACGAAAAATACGACATTGTTGATGGAACCGTCAAAGATGAAACCAGCAAGAAAAATGTGACCATCTGCTGTAGAAAAACCTTGATAAGCTGTCCCAATGGATTTGAGGGGACCACGAGCAAGATCTACAGAAGGAAACATCCTCTTGACAATCATCCCAGACCAGTTTGTGAAAGAAAATCGACAGAAAGTACATGCCTTAAGGGTAAACCGTCGCAGATGCAGCCAGCAGGAAGAATGTGACCATTTGCTGTAGAAAAGCCTTGGTACACTGTCCCAATGGATATGAGGGGACCACGATCAAGATCTACAGAGGGAAGCATCTTCTTCATGCCTTAAGGGTAAACCGTCGCAGATGCAGCCAGCAGGAAGAATGTGACCATTTCTGTAGAAAAGCCTTGGTACACTGTCCCAATGGATATGAGGGGACCACGACCAAGATCTACAGAGGGAAGCATCTTCTTGACAGCCATCCAGGACCAGTTTACGAAGTAAGGAAGAACCGACCAAGACCACACCGATGATGAGCCCAAGCCGTGTTGCACACACGGCACAAAAAAAAATGTATGCTACATTTTTTTTTGTTTTCCAAAGAGAAGGGGGTGTAACGATGTGATGCCTCGGCGGGCGATGAGCTGCTGTTACCGGAGGGGACTGATGGAGTGTCCGTGTTTGCGCATTCCTTCTTCACGGCACCGCTGGGGGAAACCGAAGGAGAGGGCATCGAGAGCATATTTAAGGCGAGCTAGGAGAATGAGAAAATCAGTCATGGTTCGTGTATTGAACTTACTATGGCTCAACAGCTGATGCCTCGCGTATTGAACGAGCTTCAGCTGGCCTGGCAAAGATGCGCCGTTTGTGAGGCGGAACTATGCCTAGGTAGACGCCACCGTAGTGACGTGGAGTCTTGCCACAATCGTTATCGCAGTAGGCGGTAGTAGCGAGGAACGAGTGACTGCATTGAAGTGAAATGCCGTCTCCAGGCTACGTTGTTTTAACGTAGCGAGATTATTATTGTATATATTGATTATCGTATTATTTCGATGTTGCTATTATGATCGGATAACTATAATAAAGTTTAATATTGTTTTTCCTTTGCAGAAGATGGAATTATATTTTATTTTATTTGTTTTAAACTGTATATAATTACCTTTAATATATTTGCTTTATTTTTAAATTGTGTTTTACTGAGTCTGTCGTCCTTAAAACAACTACCCGTTACAGACTAAACTACCATAACCAAATACAAAGGGTACTTACTCAGACTAGAGGATCTTTCTACTATTTAAAAAACAGGACGCCGTTCGAAACAAATCCTCTGGTTCATATTTGGGTACTTACTAAGACATTTTCTTCTCTTATGGGGTACCAAATGGGGAGACATTCCTCTCAGATTCCTCGTTTGGGGTTATACTAGGTAACTTTATCTCAATACTGGCTTCTATGCCACATTCTTTTTCTTCTACTCTAAAACTTACACACAGTTGCATTAGAATTTAGTTAAAATTTTTCCAAAACAAGGTTACAGAAATAAAATGGTAGATACACTTACAAAACGTTTATTCAAAACTTTAAACTCTTACCAGGTTTATTCAAAATTTTACTACAAAAACAATGATTACAATGATTACAAACAAAACAATTACAATTGAACTTGTTGGGCAGTATATGTCAAATAAAATTTGACCTATTTATTTCAACACAAGATTTGACGTAGCTGTCAAATGTCATAAGTCACTGCCTTTTTTTACCATTATGAAAGCAAATTTCTTTATACAATTATTTACCAGCAATTTATCCACTTGAAATTTAGTAAAATTAAAAAAACGTATCATACCTTAAAAACAAAAAAACTCTTCGTCACAGTCACAAACTACAGGGGAGGGGTTCATCAACAAACAGGGTCATCGAACTGAGGCAGGGGGCAGGGGGAGGACATGGCTTCTTTCTTCAATTTCAGGGCAATCACTGGAGGGTGGGGTGTGGGGTAGACATTCCATACACAAATCACAAAGGGGGCTCTTCTGGGAAATTGAAACTTTTCAGGGCAATCAACTGGAACTTGCATAGGGACAGGAACAAACAAAGACTTCTACACAATGCCGGCTTATAGAACTGCGTCACAACTCAACCAGAGTATGAGAGCACAAAATTCTACCATACAAATCCACTATGGGGCAGAAAAATCATCGTGCACTCACACTAGATCTTCTTAACTTCTAAAACGACCATTCTGTGCTTATTACCGGCGAGGAACAAAAGGGGCTACGCCCTTTTTCAAGTGAGTCGGCCAGCGGGATCATACCGCTTCGAAATCTAAAACCGGACTGATCTGTCTGCGCTTCGCTCTGAAGCTACAGATAGGGAAAAGTACGACGAAGTACCGAGCGATTTTGATCCTTAGGGATGCTTACATGACAAACTCACGTCACTTTCGGTTCAACATTTCTTCTAGAAAATTCATCTACGCATCAACACTTCTTATAAATTGTAACACATTGAAATGTTGTGCAATACTTAATGGCTGTATACAGGGACGGCTTGGGATATTTTTGATGATATTCAACTTCACAAAATAAATTAAAAAATGGACATTCTTTTTGGGAATTGGGATTTTAAATTAATGTTGGAGTTTTTTCAAACGCTACAATTTTAGCAGTTCTGAAGATATGTTTCCAGCGCAAGTTGCTTTGGTTATTTTTCATCCTTCTAGCGCATTTCTTATTTCGTTTCAAGATATATCTGCATTTTGTGATTGTCTATCTTTTATTTTGTAAGTTGGGAGGTATATAGATTTTATTTTCTTTTAATATCTTTAAGTAATATATCCATTTGTCAATTTGCATTTTTCAACGAAAACTTTTCGTTTATAAATTTAATATGAATTTATCGATGGATTCTTATGTAGTTTTGTCTTTTGAATCCAAATCTGAAAACGGCATTTCGATATCTCTAACCGTCTTCGAGATAATCGACCTTAAAGTCTAAAATGTGACGTCACAATCCTTTTATTTTCTGCCGACACACTAAACGTCAGCTGAAATCGTTGTTAGTAAGTAGGCTAGTTTTTTTATCTTGATTTGTTAAGCAAAGCATAGGTTATTTACATTTGAGTTTGACACTTCGTGAATGTCAAACTAAATTTTAAATTAAGTATTAATAAAATATCAATGACATTTGATGGTGAATTTAATTATTATACAAAATAAATAAGATGTTCAAAAATACAATTTGAGTATATTTTGAAAGCAATAATTTATTAACGACTTTAAAAAGGTTTATACGAGTATACGCCCTCCCCCTTAATACCTAATGATAAATAGACTGTTCCATTTGTTATGAAATGAAAATTGTTATTATAGTCGGTTTGCTAAACTCTGCTAGACACAACTGGCCAGTGATTTTAGTAGGTAATTTTTTTGTTTTTTGCCAATTTTGGCAAAATTACTAATTATTTAGTAATTATTAACTATTTAGTAATTATATTTTTTTGCCAAATTGGCAAAATTACTGACTAAAATCACTAGCCAGTTGTGTCTGAGTTTAGCGAACCGACTATATGAAATGTTGTTAGGAATAAAAAATTATGTCTGATAATAATATGTGCAATTACATCCTTCTAATGGAAAAAAATATTTGAAGATTTTTCTCAAATTATGGATACCAACAACATTTTCATTTATAACTCTTTTATTTTTAATTTAACGAAGAAAAGTTATTCTTCATAAAAAGCTCTTCATGGTCTAAGATTTATGATGAAACCATATATCATATATAAAATTTTATTAATTTTATACCAGGCATATAAAAATATGAATTTCGATCAAGAGTAAAGTACCTTTATAGTTCACATTTAAATTAGAATGATACAATTGCAGATTAAAACATAATTTTTAATTCCAAACAACTTTTCATAATAGCAATTTTCCATATTATGAATTAAAATACGTAAATAAACAAAGTTTTCGTTATGATAATGCTCGCATTTTTAGCTTGTTTCTATCTCTACCCTTTCATGGGTATTTTGACTAAAGTTCCTCAAGGTTTTTCGGACCTCCCTTGCATTTTAAAAAAGTTTTTTACTTGAAAAAAAAATACAATTGAGTTAAAAATCCGTTTATTGCGACATTTCCATTCCCACTTCGGGATTCGTCCTTAAAATATTATTTTCCGAAGAGTAACAGCTTAGACTGGATGAGACAGATAAAGGATTGTTGAGTTAATGATTATGTCATTGAAATTTTGACATTGTTAAGTTTTAACGTAAAACATCTATTGCGGCGTGATTGCCTGTAGCTGCGGTGTCTTTGAAAGACATTTATCTCTTCAGAACACAAAAGGGCTTTCAACAATAGAAAAACAGACACTTCTACGTACGCACTTCACCTATTAGATTCTTTCAATGAAGAGTTTCAAATTCTGCATATCCAAAATAAAGGCCTTAAGCTATCTTTTTTAGAATCTATGGAAATTAATAAACTGAAAAATACAGATATAATTCTGAATGACCAACTCGAGACAAACAGCTCCCCACTCCTCAAACTCTTCAGTTAGAGACTTAAAAAGGCAAACACATTGTAAAGTATAGAAAACAAAAGTTTTCAGTGTTTTATTGTGAGATTTAACTCTTCCTAATTTCTCCGCACTACCTAAATATCGATCTTACTACCTAAGCTCTTTCACCGGCTAATTTCTCAATATTTTTGTTTTGACGTTTCCATTTCCACATCGAGAAACGTTCTTAAAATATTAGTATTTTCAAGTACAAATTCAAGCATCAATATACAAATACCACAAAAAATAGTTCTAAATTTCTTAGTGTGTCTTCTGTAGTGTAGTCTAATTTTTGTATTTTTGTTTTAGGATTAATGTCCCAGAAAACACCACCAAAGGATCAACTATAATGAATCTAGTAAAACCCATCAACACACCTTCCGGATTCTTCAGAATCGTCGACGGCAACGAAGAAAGCATATTCGAAGTAATCAATCCAGCCGGTACGCTCATCATCATCAAAACTCTAAACCGAGAAGTGCAAAGCAGTTATAATCTAAAGATATCGACTGATAGCTCCTCATTGTCGTTGGTGAATGTTCAAATAACTGTAGAAGATTGTAACGACAATGCTCCAGTGTTCCAGACCACCGATTACGAAAAAACGATCAGTGAAAATCTTCCAGTTGGTTCTTCTATTGAAACAATACTCGCCACTGACGCTGACTTGGTTGGCTCTCCTAATTCTGAAATTATCTACGACATCACATCCGGAAATGACGAAGGAAGCTTCAAATTAAACCCAGATACAGGTGTATTATACGTCAATAAAACTTTGGACTTCGACAGAGGTAACACTGAATACAATTTCGTTATCAGAGCTTGCGACAAGGGCGTTCCAAGCCTCTGCTCTCTAAATACCTTCCAAATAACCTTACAAGACGAAAACGACAATGAACCCAAATTCCCAGTATCGGAGTACTACGAATTTGTAGGAGAAAACGAACCTGTAGGTACCGCTGTATTCACTGTTCATGCTACTGATGCCGATAAAGGTCCTTTTGGTCAATTAACTTACTCAATAGTGCCTTCGTATGCACAGCTAGATAATTCCTGGAAGCTATTCCATATAGATCCTGCCACAGGAGTTGTTACCACGTCCACTGTGTTCGATTACGAACAAAGAAGTCGTTATAACTTTGTCGTACAAGCTGAAGATGCTGGAGGTAAAACTACTTCGGTAAAAGTCAGGGTAGAGATTGAGGGTAAAGACGAATTCCATCCACAGTTCACAGAAAGAACGTACAAACTCACTTTACCTACCTCATCAGCCCTTCCTGTTGGTTATGTTGTAGGACATGTGACAGCAACTGATCGGGATAAAGGTCCTGATGGAAGAGTAGTTTACCAATTGACGACGCAGCACGCATATTTTAAAGTCAATAGAACCACTGGCGATATACTAATCAAGAAGAAGTTGGATTATTCTGAATTGCCGAGTTCTGGTAGGGAGATCAGTTTGGTGATAACAGCAAGTTCGGGAAGACAAGGTTCTTTGGCTAATATGACGGTAGTTGAGATCATACTAGATCCACTTGCAGATCCTGGCACTAATCTAGCGATCAACAGAGAGGGAGATACAGCTGTGTCAGCTGCTAGTGGTGGAATAGCCGACTGGGCCTTAGGGCTGTTAATTGCTTTGATATTGCTAATAATTACTTTCGGAGCTGTGTTCGTATTCTTGCACATGAGAAACAAGCGGAATAAAAAAATTAACAAACCGAATCTAGGCACCGATACTGTATCCACGTCGAATAATTATGTAGATCCTAGCGCTTTTGACACTATACCGATCAGAAGTGGAGTTGGCTCACTACAAGGAAGCAACAATCAGTTTGCGCCTCCAAAATACGACGAAATACCACCGTACGGAGCTGCTCATCCAGCGAGTTCCAATTCTGGCGCTGCAACAACTTCAGAGTTGTCGGGATCTGAACAGTCTGGTTCTAGTGGTAGAGGTTCTGCTGAGGATGATGGTGAAGACGAAGAAATTCGAATGATTAATGAAGGTCCTTTGCAAAGAGAACCTGGTCATAGGAAGAGTGAAGAAGGTGATAGTCTTTCGAATACTTCGGTGAGGAACACTCAGGAGTACTTGGCACGTTTGGGCATTATTAATAATAATATATCGAGTCTTCCACCGGCTAGTACTCGACTGCATACGGATCCGAGAAGTAGTAAAGCAGTACAATTAGATATTTTCGACGAAGAAGTGGGTAATGAGAACGATATTACGAATCTCATATACGCCAAATTGAACGACGTTGCTGGCAGCGACAGAGCTAGCTCGACAAACGAGGGTGCTACCGTGGGTGGTTCTAATTTAAGTACAACTATGGATCATATGATAAACGGTTACGGGGACGTTCCTGCCGTGACGCATCAACCTTCCATGAACGGTTCTTTAAGTTCCATAGTGCACAGCGAAGAAGAGTTGGCGGGTAGTTACAATTGGGACTATTTATTAGACTGGGGACCGCAGTACCAGCCGCTGGCTCACGTGTTCTCGGAAATAGCAAGACTGAAAGACGATACCGCGTCGGTTCATAGTGGCGCCAGTGCGACGTCTAGTATAAAAAGTAAAAACTCAGTTGCTCATTCTAAAACTGTACCTCCTCCTCTTATAACCAGTGTCGCGCCGCGCTCAATAGCGATGCCAGTGTTGAACTCGAGAGGAGCTGCTAGTCACCACAATCAGATGATGATGCTGCCCAGGTCGCCTATCAACCACGACGTGTCAGGCGCTACGTCCACAGCAATGTCACCGAGCTTTTCGCCTAGTTTGTCCCCTCTAGCGACCAAGTCTCCGTCGGTGTCGCCACTGGTTGCTCCGGGGTTACCAGCTGCGCATCACGTGATGGCTAGACAGACTGCTTCTAGAAATAAGTCAGTGGTGGATGCGGAACTGAGAATTTAAAATGTGCGTTTTATAGTAATTGTCGCGTTTTGGCTGTGCTGCGTTCTACAGACTGATCCGACCACTTCTTAACAAATTTTTAAGGTAGCAGTTGCGCCACGTTTTACCGAAAGTACATTCTGTGAATGTCAGTCATTTTACCTTAGCAACCTGGCGTAAATGAAACGTAATAATATTACGTTTATATATATCACCATATTATGGTAACATATTGCTATTTTATAAATTTACCTCAACCCCAATGTTAGTTTAAATATGTGTATGTATATTTTGTAGATAACGAGAATCTTAATAAAATGCTCATATAGGCAGCCAGTTCTGCCTGCCATTCTTAGCCATAAAAACTACTAACAGTTTCAGTTTTGTACGTCGAAAGCAAGATTCTTTGATATTATGATTACTGTAGTGTAGCTACATTGTTGTTCAACTTCTTATTGTGGTGCTATATATTGTTGTGGTTTGCTCAAATGTATGTTTCTAATATTTATTTTGAAGAGATTAATATGATATCTCAGGGCTCTTTTAGTAATTGAAACAAAACGTGGCTTCAAAGTATTGTTTGCTAGTTGCCTTTGAGGAAAAAGGAATAGACAATAAGAAAATTAATTTTACAGCAAAATTATGAAATTATAAAGTAACAGTTATATTTTAAAATCAATCAAATATCAAAAGTAAAAAATCTGTGGTCGTGATTGATAGTCTCTGTTTACTAAAAGGACGAAACTAACCTTTTGTCTCCAAAATTGATGACTTCCTCTCACTCTCCTTTGATTGTGTCTTGTCCACTTTGCTCGTACTTTTCAGTTTCTCCGAATACTCCTGCCAATTCCTCTGCTCCAAATCTTGACTACATGAATAATCCCCTTTTTCTCCAGACACAAAGATATCTCAACTAATCGACTTGGTCCAGTATCAAACTATACATCTGTTTATTATTTACAGCATGTCAGTTATTTCTTCTGTCTGCTACCACAGTTGGAACTCCTTCCACCACACACAAATACAAATTTTTAACAACTTATACTTTTTCCAAAACTTGGCAAATTATCAACGTCGCGTCATCTTAGCAGAAACTGTAGTGCTCTCGCTCGGTATTCAATTCACAATGCCATCTCCTCTCCTGGCGAACTCCATCCAAAAATCTTTAAATCTCCCACTTCGTTCTTTTCACCCAATCACGACCTATATCTATCCAAACAAATTTTACTGTCTTCTCAAGAAAAAAACCAACTTTCTACTATCTAATAATCCGTAAGTCATTCTTAGTAAACACATAATTGACCTTTTCAATTTCTATGGAAAAAAGGATAATTACCTATTCTCAAACGACCATTTACTAAACCTACTATTTTGTATAATCTTTTCATTTGTTTCGTGGTATGCCGTACAATAGAAAGTTCAACGTCAAATGTTTACAAATGTCTATCTAACTAAACGGTAGAAAAACCAATATATTGCTTTATTATTTTCGGGGAATGTCTTTAAACCGAATACGATTCACTAATTCCGAAAAACACTTTCTTACATCTAATGCTTAATATACAATATACAGGGTGTTGTGATTTCTGTTGGTCGCTGATTTGATTTTTGTCTTAATATTTTTTGTTTTATTTTTGAAAAATATGGAAACCTTAATAATATATTTGTACGGTTAGCGACTATCTTGCATGTGTGTGATGAAGCCTTTGGAGTTTTATTTTCGCTCTGTCTAGGGGTACATAATACATAACGATTATTGAAAATACAATTCTTGAATGGCCATCAAGGGCAAGTAAGAGAAGTAGAGGCAAACCTCAATCCAGATGGACTGATAACATCAAGCAATGGCTGACCACGAATGAATGGAATAGCTGCTGTAATGATGATGGTGATGAACTGGTACACAATCAAAAATCATTTAGTTTTACTGAGCACCTAAGGCAAATTCAGGATATTTCACAAACTTCAGTTTCCAAATTTTTTGAAGATATACTTCAAAGGCTTAGGTATATTGGTAGGGACCGCATTTAATGAATGGTTGAACAGTAGAAGGGTGAGAGGCGAAATTTCCATTTATTGTAATGCGCACAATTATTCAGCTAATAGTGCGCATATGTAGGATAACTGTGTGTAATAATAGAACTTAAAAATGACCTTCGAAAATGTAGCTTATTGAACATAAATATTAAAGGAACAAACAAATATACGGAAAAAGATAAGAAACCAAATTACAGATATTTAAAAAAAAATCGAAGCATTGCAGAAGTCACAAATATATCCTTCTAAACTATCCTGTCGTATACACATGGCATGAGACCATTGACAATATATTGAACACTTGAACCATACTTCGTCTTTTTTGCTACCATCACCACAATACACAGAAGTCATTTTGATCTGACACGAGATCGTTTTAACTCATCATCATTAGGTCACTTTCTGAAATAACTTCGGAGCTGTTGTGTTCAAAAATTTTCCTTTTTGTACCTTTTTTCAATTTCGTGGTTTTCTCTTTGCCTCTTTCTCTACTTTGACGGTTGTTTAACGCTTGTTTACGTTTTATGACGCAGTCACAAAACGTAAAAAATGCCTTTATATACCTTGCCGGCTAACGGTGCGCAGCGCAATGCGCACCATCAGACGACGTTATACTTTACCGCATAACACAAAATTTGATAAAAATAAAAAAGAATCGAGCAAAACTAACTATACCAGTGTTTAAAACGGTAAATAAATAAAGGATATAAGTACTATTTAAAACTATATTACTGTCAAGAAAAAAAGTTATCGCTTATTTTCGCAGACACACAAACAATATCATACCACGCAAAAACATGTAAACGATAACTACCAACCCGTAAAGTATCTCCCGACGTTCGTTTGTGTCGGATAGATATGGCAGTTGCTACTAGATGGCCCGACAATATAGTTTTTGAAATTTTATTAAATAGGAGATTAGAAACATTGATGCGCACAATTACCCGACGCGCACCATTAGCCGACTCTCCCCTAATCAATATTTACGTTTTGACCAATTGCTATACAAAAACTTTCATATTTCTTAACACTCCAATAATTGACTGCTTAGTTCTTTACCCACTATCATTTAAATGTGTGCAACTTAACCATCTCCTATCATCCAACATCACACTTATGCCGTTAATGTTATCTTCTGATCGATTAAAAGTCTTCATAATTTTTTTTACCTCTTCAACACACAAATCTTCCACAAGGAAGAATTTCCTGTAGCTGGCTGTATACCATTAATACAAATAAATTTAATTAAACATTTCCTTTCTAAAAGGTATATTTATTTAAAAACCCTTAAAAGGGCTACAATTATCAAAGAACGTTTTCGCTCTCTAAAAAGAGCATCATCATTGTTCGTACCTAAATACTATATTTATACTTATTTTAGTTAAGAACACTGATGATGCTCTTTTTAGAGAGCGAAAACGTTCTGTGATAATTGTAGCGCTTTTAAAGGGTTTTTAATAAATATACCTTTTATAAAGGTATCACAAATCTTCATTTTAGTTGCACTATAACTAAACCAAATCTTTTTCTGTATTGTTAACATCACCCTCAGACCTTTCAGAATCCTTTGACCACATTATTAGTTCTCTACTGATGGCTGCATGAAATATTCCATTTTTCTTCTACTGAGTCTATAAAAATCTTCCTAATGCCGTTTTTACATCAGCTCGAAGCCCACAATAATTGACTACTCACTTTTTTTACCCATAACTACCCACAATTATACAATTTGACCATACATCATCATTCAGCATTCTTCCTATCACTCCATTCCCATCTTTTGATTCCTTAAAAGCCCCCATTTTCTATTCGTAGACTTCTTCAGGTACTAACATCCAAAATTCTTCATTTTGTTACTCTCTAATACCCTCAATACAATCTTCCGATCTATTGTAAGCTTCCATTTAACAAAAGCTTCTTGATGCCATCATCCGATCGTCTAGAAGCATTTTATATCATTAATTAATACTGACCTAAAATAGAAATTTTGACACTATATTACTTTTTGATCACACAAACATCTTCCTTCACTCCCACAATCTGATCTACAAGAATCCATTCTGTCATGATTAGTTCTCTAGCTGTTATCACCTCTAACTTTTAGTTTTGGTCAACTCTCCAGCAATTTGGTTGCCAAAAAATGCCCCTGATCCCTCCCTGTGACCTTCTAGTAGCTTCTTGTCATTGATTATTTTCTTCTTCAAGCACTACGACCTAAAAATGTTCATTCTGGTTACTCTTTAACATTTCAACTCCTTTTTTACACTCTTAACAACTTCATCTGACCAAGTAGAACATTTCTGGCGTACATTATTTCTTCTTTAACCACAACCATCTCAAACTTTTAATTTGAGTCAACTATTCGGCCATTTTGGTTGCCAAAAATCTCCCTACTACAACCTTCTGGACTTCAGAAGCTCCCTGTCATTGATTATTTTCTTCTTCAACCACTACGACCTAAAAATGTTCAGTTTGATTATTCGCTGACCTTTCAACTCTTTTTCTACACCCTCACAACTTCCTTTGAGCTCGGTAAACGCCTATGGGAAGTGATTATTTACTTCTTCAGATACTAGCACACATGTTTTTACCTCTGCCAACTCTTGGATTATATATCTAATGGACCGTGATAGTCGTGACGTCAAAACGTCAAAAAAAGTTTTCCAAACACGTTGTGTCTAAGTACACGCTAAAATGTACGCAAATAAAAAAGTTAAGCTTCATCAAGCTAGTGACTATTTAGCGTGGGCAGTGACTATATTTTGATACACGCTATTTTGATATGTTTGGTGTTTGTTTGATAGAAAAATATTTGTTATGACGTTTAATTCTACCTAACTTTTTTATTTGCGTACACGGTAGCGTATACCCTAGACACAACGTGTTTGGAAAAATGTTGACGTTTTGACGTCACACTATCATGGTCTATTGAAAAAACCTCGGATTTACCAGAAACCTAGAAAATTTCTTTACTTTTTTTCCTTTGTATTTGTATTGTTTTGAAAATTTCAATAGTAACATAAATTAAAGCGCTATAACTTACAAGCTAATGGTTCTATAGTGCTCACTTTTTAACAATTGACTTTCTAAATAATATAGGTAACTGTTGTTAGTGACGACATCTATACAGTCGATTCAACTTATTGAGTGAGTTAACAATGTAACTGTAGAAACTTTGGTATGCAAATAAGTAAGAATTTTAGAAAACTATGAACAAATGTTTCTAAAAAATTGTATCAAAGAATTTTGTTTTCTTGCATATTGTGTGTAGGTTTTAAATTATTTTCCTCGTGTAAAAATTGTAATTAGTTTTGTTTTATACTTCGTCGAAAGCCGTGACAACGACCAATCTTGTTAACCGAATTACCATAAAGACAATATTGAAAAATGACAGTTGACAATTATGTTGATATGCCTGTACCTAATAAACCATCGACTGAACATTGCTGATCGAGTATCAGATTGTAAAAATGTATATTGTGAATAAATAAAAGAATTTATTAATATAACGGTGTTGTTTTTATTTTTTTCCTAAGAATGAAAGAATTTTGTAGCAGGATAAACTCCAAATGTTTGCTCAAACATGAACTTTTGGACGGTCCAGAAACCGTCACGAAACTACTTGTACCGTTTGTTGTGCATGTTAGTAATTGTATCGCCCAGTTATCGTCCCATGACGGTAATTTGGAAACCGATGTTGGAACGGTTATCTGACTGATAACTGATTTATATCTTTGTTCGTGACAGCTTGTGTGCTTTTAGTCGATCAAAAGCTAAAAAATTTCTTTCTTTCTTTCTTTCTCCCCTTCCTTATACCCTTTCAGGTGTCGGATTTGGGTTTAATTTAGCTACATATTTACCCATCTCTTCCATTCTTTTCGGTCCTGTGCTATTAGTTTCATTTCTTCTAGCGTTTTCTGTTTAATTTTTCCTGCTTCTACTATTTGCTGTATCCATTTTTTCCTCGGCCTGCCTTTTTTCTTTTTTGTAATATTCCTTGTTTCGTGAATTTTCCTTGCTAGTCTACTATATTTCATTCTCATCAGATGTCCATACCAGTTTAATTGCCTCTTTATTATTTTATTCATTATTGGTTCCTGTTTAGTTATCCCTCTTATTACCTCATTTCTTATTCTATCCCATTTGGTCTTTCCGGCTATAGCACGTAAATGTCTCATCTCAATTGCATTTATCCTACTATTATGCTTTTTCTGTAAAGTCCAATTTTCGCTCGTATACAGTATCGTCGGTATCACAATCGTATTATATATTTTAATTTTTGTTTCGTTAGTCTGTTATTTTTTTATGGAAGAGCCAGGAGAAGATGGTAAAGCACCTAAACTTTGAAAACGGAACAGCTTGGAAGTGGAGAAGACTCATAACGAGAAAGCAAATTACTACATCTCAGTGTTTCAGTAACTTCATTTTTAGTCTGGGCTGATTATCGGAGAATAGGCCATTTTTGGGAAAAGTTATTTACCAGCAATTTTATTGCTGGAATCGAATTATAAGATCCTATATATTAATAATATAGGTATGCAAAGTCCTCAGATAGTGTGCTACTTTTTTTATAAACAAAATGGCGCACGAAAATCGTGTTTTTTTCAATTATTGCTCTATAACTCCGAAGATTTTAACTTTACAACAAAAATACTCAAATAAAAATTCACCGTGATTAAATTTTGCATAGAGACGCGTTTTTCCCGATCTGCTCCGACGAAAATTTTCCTCGGAAAATGCGGGTTTTCCCAACAAAATCTTTAATTTTCAAATAAAGTTTTAATGTTGTTCTGAAGCTATTTTCTTGTGGCTTATTTTAAAAATATTGTGGCTTATTTCCCATTCTAAATAGTTAAAATTGTAAATAAAGTTTTACATAAGTAATTATCTACCAATAATTAAATAATTTGGTGACTTAAAAGCCTTTTTGGTTTAGATTATAGTTCCAGAAGCTGATGAAAATTAAACGAATATTTTAGCAACAAGTCAATTGTTAATTAATAATTTGCGGTCGCAATAATAACCAAAATAATTATGATACACTGATCAAGCTTTGAAATCTTATAAAGATGAGATGTCTATTTAATATTTTGTCGACAAAATATGAATTTTTTATTTTTTTGCATAATCTTTAAATGTTTAAAAAAATAGTTATAAACAAATTAACGTTTCTCAGAAAGTTTTTATTATATTATAATTTTAAAAAATAGCTAAAATGCGCATTTTAAAACTTTTTTGCAACCATTTGTAAAAAAGTTATGAAACGGCAAAGTAAACATACGATTACTACTGTGTTTATATATTTTTTTAATTATTTCAAAGCGTATAAGTGAATTTAAAGTACAAGCTAATTATTTACAAAAAAATATCGATTCTCAGTTTAATGGTTATATATTAATTAACGATTATAAATATATTTTTTTGTAATTTACACGCGCGAAAGTAGAGTAACACAGTACTGTAGCTAAAATTTTCACTCTGAGCGACGACCAGCCGCGTGATGTACACTTTTAATAAATAATGCATGCTGCGTGTCAGTCGCTTCGAGTGAACATTTTAGCTCCGACTCTGTATCAGGCCTTCGTTTGCGCTAAAAATTACAAAAAAAAGTATTTTTAATCTTTGATTAAAATATAACCATTGCACTAATTTTTGACATTCTTTGTGAGTAATTAGGTTGTACCATAGACTCACTTTTAAGCTTTGAAACAATTAAAACAAATTATAAACAACGGAGCTTTGGTATATTTACTTTGCTGCTTCATAACTTTTTTGCAAATGGTTGGAAAATTTTTTTAAAGCATTCATTTTCAAGACCTATGAAATACGCATTTTAAGTATTTTTTTAAATTAAAATATAATAAACAATTTCTGAGAAATGTTAATTTGTTTATAACATTTTTTTTAAACATTTAAAGATTATGCAAAAAAATGAAAAATTTATATTTTGTCGACAAAATATTAAATAGGCATCACACCTTTATAATCTTTCTAAGTTTGATCAATGTCTCTTGATTATTTTGGTTGTTATTGCGACTGTAAATTGTTAATTAACAATTGAATTGTTACTAAAATATTCGTTTCATTTTTACCGGCTTCTGAATTTATAATCTATAACAAGAAAGCTTTTATTTCACCAAGCTATATAATTATTGATAAATAATTACTGGCCCAAAAAATTTATTTGAAAATTCGAGATTTTGTTGGGAAAACCCACATTTTCCGAGGAAAATTTTCGTCGGAGCAAATCGGGAAAAACATGCCTCTATGCAGAATTAAATTGGGGTGAATTTTTATTTGAGTGTAAGTTAAAATCTTCGGAGTTATAGAGCAATAATTGAAAAAAATACGATTTGTCGGCGTCATTTTGTTTATAAAAAAAGTAGCACACTATATGCGGACTTTGCATACCTATATTAATAATATATAGGATCTTATAATTCGATTTCAGCAATAAAATTGCTGGTAAATAAGCTTTCTTTGTACTTTACTTATTAGACCAGCGTATTATAACTATTTTTTTTTTCAAAATTTAAAGATTATGCAAAAAAAAGAAAAATTTATATTTTGTCGATAAAATATTAAATAAGCATCTCATCTTTATAATCTTTATAAGTTTGATCAATGTATCATGATTATTTTGGTTATTATTGCGATCGTAATTTGTTAATTAACAATTGAATTGTTGCTAAAATATTCGTTTAATTTTCACCGGCTTCTGGAATTACAATCTATACCAAGAAAGCTTTGATGTCACTAAGTTATTTAATTATTGATTAATAATTACTTACCTAAAACTTTATTTGAAAATTAGAGTTTTTGTTAGGAAAACCCGCATTTTCCGAGGAAAATTAAAACATACCAATGATAAACATATTGCTCTGTAATTTTCGCAGTTGACGTGTTCTCCCTTTTTGTATATTGGCACTATAAGGTTACTTTGCCAGTCTTTTGTGATTTGCTGCTTTTCCCATGCCTCTTTGTATATTTTCAATAACCAGTTTATCCCTTCTTCTCCCATGTACTTGACCATTTCCGGGTCTATGTCATCATCCCCTCCAGTTTTACCTGTTTTTACGTTTGATACTTCCAATATTACTTCTTCTCTATTTATTTGCTCTAATTCTTTGTTCTTGATATGTTTCATTTCTATCATCTATTATTGCATTTCTAAATTTATTTTCATAGTCAGGGCCGCCGCTAAAGTGTTGACCGCCCGTCTGCAACTTAATATTTGTCCCCCTTTTTAACACTTTAGTCGTTTTAACATAGGTACTAGTATTTAAAGAAATGTGCAGGAGATACATTGTAATCGTAACGTGTATATGAATAAAAATTGCTCTGATCTCGACGTTACTTTTAGAACTGGATCCCGCATACCAAAAAAAAGTAGATTAATAGCAAGCTGAAAATTTGTTAATAGCTTAACGGTGTCTAGTCGGACAAACCTTGATGTATGGGAACACTAAAACAGGGGAAGTTTTAATTGTGGAACAGGTTAAAAATTTGCAACGTCAGACTACGAAAACATTCCATGTATTTTGTCGGACATAACTTCCAATTGATTTGTTACCATTTCATTAAACTCTCATGCAAAAATCAGACTGGTGTTTATCACCAACTGGGCATTTTAATTAGTGGAACACGAAAAACATGTCAAATGACAGGAATAATGTTAGTAATAGCAGTCTGATTTTTGCATAAGAGTTTAATGAAAGGGTAACAAATTAATTGGATGTTCTGTCCGACAAAATACATGGGACGTTTTCGTAATCTAACGTTCCAAATTTTTATTTGGCCTATTTGAAATACAGTAGTGAGCAAAAGAAATAGGCACAGTACTATATATTACAAACAAAATCGTTTATCACAAGCGTGTCTAAAATCATCAAATGCCCAACTTGACTGAACTATAACCCATCTATAACCATACATAAGCATAAAGGCACAGTATTATAACAGAGCAACCATCGAGTATAAAAAATATTTTTTTAAACCATCGAGTTAATAACAAAGACTTTTTTTTACTCAATGAGAGCAACTTAACAAGCACTTATCTAAATTCTCGGAAAGTAAGTATCCTATTGTCGTATCGTACTCTCTTAACAAATCATAAATGTTCAGAATTTGAAAAAATCGCATATGGACCACGTAGATAAAATATATTAAAGTTCGAAAGCCACCAGCCACTTTGAATTAAAAAGCATTCCCGGAACTACTTTATGACTACAGCTGCAAAAGGGCAGTTCATATAATAAATAACATTTTCTGGAATTTTTGTTTAGATTGTTTGAAATATTACGAGTTTATAGAAATATCTGAATCGTTACTATATAATTTTTTGAATTTATTTTCGTTTAAAAAATATCATCAATGGCCTGCTTTTGGTCGCCCCTATAATCGGCCGCCCGTGTGCGTTGCACACTTTGCACACATGGTAGCGGCGGCCCTGTTCATAGTATTCTTTCCATACTTTAGCTATTTGTTCTGGAGTTGTTTG
Organism: Diabrotica virgifera virgifera; assembly: GCF_917563875.1. Lineage (NCBI taxonomy): Eukaryota > Metazoa > Arthropoda > Insecta > Coleoptera > Chrysomelidae > Diabrotica > Diabrotica virgifera. Next base: position 10,321,157 of record NC_065443.1, on the reverse strand, counting down.
GATTTGGTTTGTTGTATCCCTTACGGCTGTTATTTCTTTATGTTTTCCTTTCTTCATATGTCTAATTGTTGTCCAGAAGCTTCTATTATTTTTTACATAGTTTTGTTGTAATTCTTCTCCAAACTCTTCCCACGTCTTTGTTTTTACTTGTTTTATGGTGTTTTTCGCTAATCGTCTCAGCCTTTTGTATTCTTCTTTATCTTCTTCCAGTTCGGTTTCAATGTATTTTTTCCATGCTATTTTCTTTTTCTTCACTGCTGTTTTAATTTCATTGTTCCACCATCTCGTTCTTTTATGGAGTTTGTTATGTTTTCTGATTCCACATATTTCTGTTGCTGTAGACTTTATGACTACTTTGAAGGCGTTCCATCTTTCTTCCAGTGTCCATGCCTCTTTTTGGTTTTCTAGTTGTCTTAATCTTCTATTTGTTTCTTTTTTGTAATGTTCTCGCACCTGTTCTAATTTGAGATTATTTACTTTTACTCTTTGGTAATCTTTTCTTTCCACCTCCTTTATTTTTTCATCCTCGAGTTTTGCAGTAACCATCCTGTGCTCTGTAGCTAGTTCCGGTTCCTTTTCAGTTAAGACGTTATGCATTTTATCTTCTAGGTTTATCGTATAAACTATGTAATCTATCAAACTTTTCGCTCTTCTCTTCCGCCACGAACGTATATTTGTCTTCCATGTTTTGGTTTGTAAATGTGTTTCCTATTAGTAGGTCATTTGCTTGGCAGAAATCTAGCATTTTGACACCATTCCTGTTCAAACATTCCTCTCCGTTCAAAAAATTTAAAGAATTAAATCCTAGTACGCAAATCAGTCCAACCAGTACATTATGGCACCATTCGTGCCTTCTAAAATTTGCAAGCCAACGAATTGCCGGAGCTGAGAAGGCCGAGGGAGATCTATCAGGTTGCATCTCACTACCCGCCTGTCCAGCACGGTAAAATTCCAACAAAGATTAGTTCCCAATACTCAGAATATACTCCAGGGTAATAAGCTAGAAATAGACCATGTTCGGGACACTCAAAGATCCAGGTAGCCGAATACTTTTTTTGTTATTGTAGACCTATAGGAAGAAAAGCTACCTGTTTCCTGCCTAGAGTTCGTGTCCTTTTTTTAATTATTAACAATTTAGTGCAAAAAACGCGATTTTTTCGCTTTTTTGCACCCCATTCAAAAGCTAAATAGTTGACATAAAATTACAAAATTTAATTTTTTAGAACATTAAAAGACCAACAAAATGCCGATTCTTAAAAGTTAAAAAGTTAATTTGTTGCTACGCAAACTGCAAAATAAGTGAAAATCGTTATTTGTTAATAACTTTTATTAAAAGTTTAAGAGTTATTCTAATTGTTTATCCCAGAGACCTTTATTTTGCAATAACATAAGACAGAAAATAATGAAGATATGGCAATTCTGCGTATGCCAAATGAAAGTAGAAAACTGATGCTATCAAAATGTACTAAAAAAAGATAAAAAATTATCTGATATAGTCAAAAATTCTAATGCCAAATTTGTGAAATTTTGTAGTTTATAAAAATTTAGAATAACTTTAAAAATATTGTCCGTAGAAAAAATCATTTTACATATTAGAAAAGCTGGTATTTTACACGAATTTTTAAAAATGTAGTTCAATTGGTAACTAGTCGTGGTAAGTGAAGGGGGACCTGGGAGCCGACGAATGCACGAGTTCAAAAACTAAAAAATGCAACTTAAAACTACTATCATTTTCTATATCTCGGGATCTACTGAATATATTTTGATCGTTCTTTTTTTAAGTAGTATGTAATTTTTCTGTACATTACAAATATGCGATTTGTCCAGACATTTATTATACTTAATAAACAGTCTAATTTGTTTAAACAATCTTTGAAAAATTTTTTTTTCCCAAAAATCCATGATTTTAATCATACTATCTAGTCCTGTCGCCAAGGGGGTACAACGGCCTCCTTAATTCAGATGGACTTACCCAACTTTTTTTTATGCATTTTGATCCGTAGAACACGAATTTTTTGGGTAACAGTTGATCCGGATGTCGATAAGATTGTTATAAACAAAGAACTTGAGGAATTACATAGCAGCGATTTTTCGCAAAACAAAACATTTTTTTGTATTTTTTGGGTGATTCTCAGCAAAAAATGGTCTTAAAAGTTTTTTCGTAGGATGCATAGTTTTCGAGATAAACGCGGTTGAACTTTCAAAAAATCGAAAAAGTGCAATCTTTGAACCGGAATAACTTTTGATTAAAAAATAAAATAGCAATAATTCTGCTTACTGCATTTGAAAGTTCAAGTCAAATTCTATCGGTTTTAATTATTTTCATTGCTAAAAATTAAGGTTTTATTTGTTAAACAAAGCTATAAACACATAGTGTTTCCCGTGCCCAATGCATGCGTTTTAATGGACGTAATATACGTAGAAATTCTGTATGCGCGCCTACTCGTTCGATTTCAAATTAGAAATGCATTGAAAACATCATTCAATCACTATGTGTTTATAGCTTTGTTTAACAATAAAAAAATTAATTTTTAGCAATGAAAATAATCAAAAACGATAGAATTTGACTTCAACTTTCAAATGCGGTAAGCCGAATTGCTATTTTATTTTTCAATCAAAAGTTATTCGGGTTCAAAAATTGCAATTTTTCGATTTTTTGAAAGTTCAACGGCCTTTATGTCGAAAACTATGCATCCTACGAAAAAACTTGTAAAATCATTTTTTGCTTAGAATGACCCAAAAAATACAGTAAAATGTTTTGTTTTGCGAAAAATCGCTGTTCTGTGATTCCTCAAGTTCTTTGTTTATAACAATCTTGTCGACATCCGGATCGACTGTTATCCAAAAAATTCGTGTTCTATGGGTCAAAATACATAAAGAAAACTTGGGGAAGTCCATCTGAATTAAGGAGGCCGTTGTACCCCTACTGGCGACAGGACTAATCGTTATTAATCATAGAATAAGTTAAGGTATACTTTAATAAATAAATTATCTTCAATAAATAATTATCTAATAAAAATCATTTACTTATTATAAATAAAGTGTACTTTAACTTTTTCTATGATCATTAATGATACTATATGATTAAAAATATAGATTTTTGCATTTTTTTTTCAAGAAATTTTTTGTAGATTTTTTCAAGAATTGTTTAAACAAATGAGACTGTTTATTAATTAATAAATTTATAAACAAATTGCATATAATGTACGTAGAAATTACATACCAATTAAAAAAAGAAAGATCAAAATCCATTGAGTTGATCCGGAGATACAGGAAATTATATTCGTTTGAAATTGCTTTTTCGGTATTTTAACTCGGTGGATTTGTAGGTTCTCCCTAGTAATCGTTTGAACTACATTTTTGAAAAGTCGTAGAGGGTGCTGTGAAGGTACAATGTTTGTGCAAATTTTTTAACAAAAAATATAAATCCCATTCTTTAAAATGGCATTAATGAGATTCCTTAATTATTATAAACAAATTAGCTGTGAATTAAAAAAACATATGGCTAACTTTGTCCCAAATGAACCCAGGCTAAAGTTTTTTTATTTGAAAATTCGTTTTAAAATACTATCTTTTCGAATATATAAAAATATTGTTTCTACGGACAACATTTTTAAAGTTATTCTAAATGTTTATAAACTACAATATTTCCAAAATTGTATCCTTTTCTAATACATTTTGATACTATCACTCTTCTATTTTCATTTGGCACACTCAGAATTGCCCTATCTTCATTATTTTCTGTCTTATCTTATTGCAAAATAGAGGTCTCTGGGATAAACAAATAGAATAACTTTTAAACTAATTAATGGATCGGTCTCAAATTTTGAGTTTGTTAAGTACCCCAATACCCAACTTTGGGTGAAACACTAAAGTCCTAAGGTAGTTTTAGTAAAAGGTATTAACAAATAACGATTATCACTTATTTTACAGTTTGCGTAGCAACAAATTAACTTTTTAACTTTCAAAAATCGGCGGTTTGAAGGTTTTTCAATGTTCTAAAAAACTGAATTTTTTAATTTTATGTCAACAGTTTAGCTTTTGAATGGAGTGCAAAAAATCGAAAAAATCGCGATTTTTGCACTAAATTGTTAATAATTAAAAAACGGACGCGAATTCTAGGCAGAAAACAGGTAGGTTTTCTTCCTATAGGTCTACAATAACTAAAAAAGTAGTCAGTAACTTGGATCTTTGAGTGTCCCGAGAAAATTCTTATTACTCTGGACTAATAGGAGTACTTACTTACTTACTTACTAGCCAACGCCCACCCTTGGCATGTTAGCCATTTGGCGGCGCGCTGACCAGTATAGACGAGCCGTTTCTCGTAGGCGATCTTCATCCTCCTCGGGTGGGTCTGTTATCAGGGCTGGGCACTCTGGGAGGTGAGCAGCATCCATCTGGGGCTGATTACATAGTGGACAGTTGTCATTTTCACGGACGCCGATGCGATGTAGATGGGAGGCCAGGTAGTCATGCCCCGTAGTTGTTCTGAACGCGGCTACACTGATGGGTCTCGGCAAGTTGTGAGGGATTGGTGACTCTATTAGGTGGGCCCAAGATTTTCCAGCACCGGCTTGTATTTGCTGGTCTTTTATCTTCGCTTTGATTCCTCTTTTAATGGTGGACTTTGCTGATGTGTACGATTGGAAGCTAGGGGGCTGTGGAAGAGTAGTGCCTTCTTTTGCAAGTTCATCCGCCGCTTCATTCCCTTTAACACCGACATGACTAGGGATCCATTGTAAAGTAATCAGCCACCCTTTTTCCAGCAAGTTCGATAGTTGGACGCGGCAAGATATTGTTTGGGCACAGTCGGTATATCGATTTGTCGAGAGGGCGAGGATTGCGGCTTGGCAGTCGATGAAGAAGGCAACTTTTTGGGGGTGTTGGAGATTCTCGAGACTTTTAGCGGCTTCGTGTATAGCAGCAATTTCGCCATCATAGTTGGTGAGAAGGGCACCCACAGCTATGGAGCCTTTGGAGAACGTTGAGACATATCCTGCTACTGTTCTTCCCGAGTCCGGCATCGAGGAGCCATCGCAGTAGATGTGGAGCCACTCATGCGCTGGGTAATTGGTGTGTATCGTCTCTAGGGCGGCTTTCCTTAGGACAATGTCTGACGATAAGTGCTTCGGGTCGTTATGGTTTTCAAGACGCAATTCTGTGTTTGGTAGACAGCGGGCGAGTGTAGTTTGCGCTGGGAAGGGGGCGGCTTTCGACAGGTCAATGTGGTATTTTTCCATGATTTGATTTGCTACTGTAAGCGGAGTGGTTTGTGTTTTAAGACGTGAGGCTGCTTGTCTATATTCGTCCCATTTTTGTGGAAGTATTCGTCTTTGCCTTTCCCAGAAGGTTAACGCGTGTTGCTCTCTGCGGCATTGTATTGGTTCAATACCGGCCTGGGCTTCCATTGATGTAATCGGTGTTGATTTTGGAGCACCGGTGATGACGCGAAGGGCAGTGTTCTGGGCGACTTCAAGCTTGTAGGTGGTGTTTGTACTCGCAGTTATTGTAGCTTCACTCCCATATTCTAGTATCGGCCGGACATAGGTTTTGTATGTTGCTACCAAGACATCTTGCGTGGCGCCCCATTTTGTTGCTGTGAGACGTTTGAGCAGTCGACATCTCTTTGTGGCTTTCTCTGCAATGTCGTCGATTTGAGGTTTCCACGTCATTTTCTTATCTATGTACACCCCCAGGTATTTTGTTACATCCTCTCTTTCCTTGTCGACTCCTTTGTATGTCAGCTTGACAGCAGTCTGCTTTGTTGAAAGGGTAAGTACTTGATATACGGTTTTGGTTGTACTGACAGTTAGGCAGTTTTTATCCGCCCATTTTTCTAGATTTGGACTAATAGGAGTAGAACTAAAAAAAATAATAAATAATAATTTCGTTGTGAACCGAAACAAGAGCCGTCTTGCCTTAGTTAGTTCGGAGACCGCCAAAAGCACTCTCACTAGTTTCTACCTTTATTGGGGTTTCCTCAGAGAGCGCATATTTGATTCTCTCTGAACCACTAAAATTCAGGCCTCCTGCCTCGGTCTACAAACGAAAGATCATGATGACATGGATGCCGTGACGGCATCTGCTAAATACGAACGAAAGTTTTACTTTCAGTATTAACAATATTGAAAAAAAAACTTTATTAGAACTAATCTTCTGGTGACACCATTCGTGCCTTCTAAAATTTGCAAGCCAACGAATTGCCAAATGTCTTATTATCTTGTTAGCTCACCAAAGCCATAAATTCCAAAAAAAAAAGAAAAAAAATAAACCTTCGCATTACTACACTCTTTCTCGAGGCACTTGCGAGTGGAAAGTTATGTTGCAAAATTTTTCATCAAGTTATCACGAAAAAGGATAAAATCTTAGATTTTTTCTAACGGCGCGACTGCTCGCGGGTTTAGCGAATAAGCAAGTTAGAAAAAGTACATAATGAGAGGAATTTACTTTTTTCCCATTTAATGAATTTGATAAAAAGCTAAAACATCGACCAGAGTATCCTTCACTTGTACAGAAATAGACCAAAATATAAACTGAACACAAACATTTTCGTATAAAGGTTATATTATGTGAAATAACAATTATTTATCTACTAAAACAGCATTTTAATTGCATATTTAGACTATTATTTTATCAAAACATAATATGTATTTAAATAATTACTGTAATCGTTCGATTGGAGATGTAGAATTTTTTTATTCCACTAGATTGTTTTCCTTCGTTTAATGTTAGTAACATAGTTTCTGCGATAAGAAATAGCTTAATTGATTGTAGTAACATTGTTTATTTTATTATTATTCATAGTGTGCAAAGACGTGTGTAACATTAAATTTATATTGGTAGGCTTTTTTTACTCTCATCCCAAAAATATTATATCACATCTAGTGCATCAGAGGTTAGTCAGGCAATAGACTCTATGAAAACTAATAAATCTGCTGGTCCAGATGAATTACCTAGCGACCTGATAAAGTTGGTCAACGAGAAAAACCTGAACATAATAGTAGAACTGTTCAACGCTTTCTATACTACGGGAATCATCCCTAGAGAAATGTTGACATCAGCATTTGTGTGTTTGCCAAAGAAAGTGAATGCCAAAGAATGCAGTGACTACCGAACCATAAGCTTAATGTCACATAGCTTTAAAATTCTGCTGAAAATTATACATGCAAGAATACACTCTAAACTGGAGCTGGTATTAGTGACACTCAATATGGGTTCCGCAATGGTATGAGTACCAGAGAGGCATTATTCTCCTTCAACGTGCTGACACAAAGATGTTTGGATGTTAACCGTCCTCTTTACGTCTGTTTTATAGACTACAATAAAGCGTTTGATAAAGTAAAACATGATCGACTCATGGAAATTCTGAAAACTAAAAACATAGATGAAAGAGATTTAAGACTAATAACACACCTCTATTGCAATCAGCGAGCAATAGTAAGAATTGAAAAAGAAACATCTGAAGAAATGGAAATAAAGAGAGGAGTCAGGCAAGGCTGCATACTATCACCTCTATTATTTAACGCTTATTCTGAAGAGGCAATGCGAGAAACTATGGAAGATGAAACAGTCGGCATAAGAGTAAATGGAGTCTTAGTTGACAACATCAGATATGCAGATGATACAGTAATAATAGCCGATAGTTTACAAGACCTGCAAAGACTCATGAGTAAAATAGTAAGGTGTAGTAGGGAGTACGGACTCTCTCTCAATATCAAAAAGACGAAGTTTATGAAAATTAGTAAAAACAACCATAATACTAACGAAATCTTGATAGTAGAGGGCCAGCAGATCGAAAGAGTAAAAAAGTACACTTACCTAGGAACACTTATAACAGAAAATAATGACTACACTGCAGAAATCAAAGTCAGAATCGAAAAAGCACGTTCTAATTTTATGAAAATGAAAAAGGTCCTATGTAGCAAAGATTTAACATTAGCTCTTAAAGTACGCCTAACAAAATGTTGCGTCTACAGTGTACTATACTATGGAGTGGAATCATGGACGTTAAATGTAGAAACAATGAGACGACTTAACGCCTTTGAAATGTGGACCTATAGAAGAATTATGGGGATTTCCTGGGTAGATAGAGTTACGAACAACGAAGTACTAAGAAGAATAGGTAAAGAGAAGGAAGTTGAACTTACAATTAAAGAAAGAAAACTACAGTATCTCGGACATGTGATGCGGGGCGAGAAGTATGGCATCCTCCGACTCATAATGCAAGGAAAGATAGATGGCAGAAGGAGCATCGGAAGAAGACGAATTTCATGATTGAAGAACCTGAGAGAATGGTTTGGATCCTGCTCAAAACAACTATTTAGAGCTACTGCCTCAAAAATTAAAATAGCTATGATGATTGTCAACGTCCGTGGCGGAGATGGCACCTGAAGAAGAAGAAGTGCTTTGTCTACTCAGTCGCACACTTTCACTCATAATTCTGGCTATACCTTGTTCCTGTGTGTGTCTTGGTCTACCTCTCTTTCCTCCTCCAGTTGTTTATAAGATTATTATTCGTATTTGGCCTCCTGATTTTTCATATTGATTTAAAGTAAATATTTTGTTTATCTTCGTAAAATTCGGAAGGGCATAATTAGGTTACCTCGAAGACGTCGATGCTCGAATGTCGTTAGATAAGCCATGGAGTCTATCTTCCTTAAGTCAAGAATGTAGGTACCTTCCTTAAGTCAAATAGCCAAGAAGAATGGCTTAAATCTGTTTTTGTAGTAAGATAAATATCTGTTTTTATAGTAAAATATCTGTAAGATAAAGATAATCTTAGATACGTCGACGACACTATTATCTTATGCTCTAATCTTCAGAGCCTTGCTTTCGATCTGGTCTAAAAATGAATATTTCTAAGATAAAATTTATGATATTTAATCGCCAATCTCACGAGAATGCCTCCCAATAGATAGATCAACAAAACATTAAGAGAGTTGAGAGTTGGTCAGTTTAAATATCTGGGATCTTATAATACAAACCAACTAGACCTAAGTCAAGAAATCTAAATCAGAATTAAAGCAGTTCGCACAGCGTTTTTAAAAATGAAATCAATTATCTGTGATCATAGATTAAACCTAATATTACGTCATTCAGTGATCAAATGCTATATTTGGTCAGTGTTGGTACATGGTAATGAGACTTAGACTCTGAAGGCTTTTAAGATCATTCGCCTAGAGGCGTTTGAGATGTGGTTGCATAGAGGAATACTCCGAATACCCTGGACAGCGATGCAGACCAACGAAGCTGTTTAAATAGAGCAAATGTCGTTGTTGAGTTATTGAAAACTGTTAAGTAATCAAAATTTCATACCTAGGTTATCTTGTTAGAGAAAACTGATGGTACAGAATCCTTCGGCTTATCATGAAAGGTAAAATCGAGCGCCAAGGAGGGATTGGAAGGAAGATGTTATGGCTCGAAAACATTCGCGATTAGATAGGAACATGTAGTACCGAATAACTGTTCAGATTAGCTGAAAAAAGTGAATAACTCGCCAATGTAATTGATAACCTAATATGGCACCGAAAAAAGAAGAAGTGTGTGTGTGTGTGTGTGTGTGTGTGTGTGTGTGTGTGTGTGTGTGTGTGTGTGTGTGTGTGTGTGTGTGTGTGTGTGTGTGTGTGTGTGTGTGTGTGTGTGTGTGTGTGTGTGTGTGTGTGTGTGTGTGTAAGCGCGTGCCTGGTACCATCTTACGTCTGCTTATTTTTCAAGATATGCTTCAAAAGAATGATTTAGAGGAAGATATCTGTACCCTAGGATCAAAAATGGCCAACTCCATTTTTGCAACAGTGGAGATAAACACGTATATGTGACGAACACAATAGACTGGCATTTCGTGAGACATTATTATTTTCATACTAATATATTATAGTTTGTGTATCAATTAATAATAATGTATCAGGAAACGCCAGTCTATTGTGTTTGTCACATATACGTGTTTTTTTTTTCCACTGTTTTAAAAATGGAGTTGACCATTTTTGATCCCAGGGTACAGATATGCAGTATATTATAAGTTAATTGAAAAGTAAGAAATCGGCGGTTTAAGATTCAACGTCCAAAAGAATCTAGTGGGTGGAAACGCGTAAGTCTTGATCCAACTGAAACGGCCAATAAAGAAATACAGAGACGAATAACAATAATGAAAAATCAATACCCAGTCTCAATGATGGTATCCTATAAAATAAAAATATTATTATTATATATTTTTATATATTATACATTATAATACAGGGTGTCCAGAAACTCTACCGACAAACGAAGACAGGAGATTCCTCAGATAATTTTAAGACAATTTAACCCAATTCACCTAGTTCGAAAATGTTTCTTAAGGGAGTTAGAGCTCTTTGAAGATGGCGTCATGAAATTAGTTTTTCTTAAATACCTCCAGAAGGCTTCTATTTAGAAAAACGAAAATTGGTATGCATATTTACTTTTCAGAGATAAATCGATTCCATCCATTGCAAATTTCTAGTAGCGGTCATAGGCGTCCGTTTTGGGTAGAGCAACGGGTATTTTATCGCATAACTTTTTTGTCCTTAACTTTTATGCATTTTTGACACCGGATTATTAAATTGTGAGGTATTCTAGTACTAAAAGGTACTCTTGCTTTAAGTCGGTAGAACACACCGTTTTCTAGAAAAATCGATTTGAAAGTTTTTCGTTTTTGGAATTTGAAAAAAAATTGAAAGAACTTTTCAACAAAAAACGAAGTATTTTACCAACATAAAGTAAGAGTAACTTTTAGCACTCGAATACCTCATAATTTAATAATCTAGTGTCAAAAATGCTCGAAAATTCAAGACAAAAAAGTTATGCTATAAAATAACTGTTGACCTACTCAAAACGGACGCCTATGACCAGTACTAGAAATTCGCAATTAATGAAATCGATTTATCTCTGGAAGATGAATAAATGTACCAGTTTTCGTCTTTCTAAACAGTTTTTTTTGAATTTTTTTTTTTAATTCAGAAAGCGAAAAATTTTCAAATCGTTTTTTCTAGAAAACGGTGTGTCCTACCGATTTAAAACAAGACTAACTTTTAGTACTAGAATACCTCACAATTTAATAATCCAGTGTCAGAAATGCATAAAAGTTAAAGATAAAAAAGTTATGCGATAAAATAACCGTTGCCCTACCCAAAACGGACGCCTATGATCGGTACTAGAAATTTGAAATGGATGGATTAGATTTATATCTTGAAGATAAATACGCGTACCAATTTTTGTTTTTCTAAATAGAAGCATTCTGGAGGTATTTAAGAAAAACTAATTACAAGACGCCATCTTCAAAGAGCTCTAGCTCCCTTAGGAAGCATTTTCGGACTAAGTGAATTGGGTTAAATTATCTTAAAATTATCTGAAGAATCTCCTGTCTTCGTTTGTCGGTAGAGTTTCTGGACACCCTGTATATTAAAAAACCAACTTTTGATATACAACGCATTAGATTGTATTGATCATTATATTGTATTGCATTCTTTATTTTGAATCCTTTCCACCGCTATCAAGGTACGACTATGGCAATATCGATTAAAAAAGCTACTTAATTTTAAATGTAGGTATAAGGTTTCATATAGATAAACGAAGATAATGTTACACTTGTTGTCGTACTCCCTCTATGACATCACATTGTATTTTAAATTTTAAACTGTATTGCAAAATTTATCAGATATTTCGAAAAATAATTTGGCAAGCTACGTGGAGTACCTTACAGTGCTTGGATAAATGACTAAAATAGACTAAAAGTTCGTGGATTACAAATTTAGTAGGTTTTAGCCTTTTAGCGTCAAGTAGCAAGGTCTACGTGCGCGTTTTTAATCTAATCTAGTGTTTGATGTATGAACCATCCTTGTTTTATTTTCGAACCGTGAATGTGTATCACCTTCTCTGACTGATAATAGTGAATAATGTGATATGATAACAATACCCCGAACAAATATGGAAAATAATCGTAGGGCTACACCAAAATACACCTGCTACTTTTGTAATAAAACCCTTGAAAATGAAACTGAGGTGGTAAGTACCATTATATTTATTTTTGATAAATACCTAATGTAAACATGCACCCAAAATTTCTGTGTCTATATTACCTGATGTATTTGGTTAAAAACTTGATAATCTATTAATTCCAATATCATTTTATCATTTATTTTGAGCAAATGTTATTATTCCTCTTTTTCTTCGTGTGCCTCATCCTTTAAAGATATTGGAGATCAACACATTTTACTCTGTCTGTACTAGTTCTGAAGATTCGTGTTATTGTATTTCTACTTCCACTCCTCTACTTTAAATTTTTCGTCCAGGACGTGAGTCGCCTCCCTGGGCCGTTTTTTCAAAATGAACAATAACATCGACTCATATTTTTCATTCCTTAGTACGTGAGTGATTCTTTTTGTGTTGAGGATTTCTTTTTCTTTCTTAATCTGTGTTAATGTTTTCGTGTTTGTTAAGTGCCCATGATTTTTTCCACATTCTTCGATAACACCAGATATCAAAGCTGGGAGACCTATTTTGAGTTGTGTCCATAATTGCCCAGGCTTCAACTCCATATTATAGAAGGTAGATAATACTTAGCACCTTAACCCTCGCAGGACCAACCTTTTAGTAGAAACAGTCCAGTAGAATAAATGTCCACACATAAATTAATCAAAAACTTGCTTCTTTATTTAAACTAATTTAAAAATATCACTTCTATATTATTCCTAGACGTTAATAGAACCGTTAAAAGATACGAATTTTTAATTTACCCGGAGTCTTTGGCTTCAGTGGAATTGGCATCATCGTAGAATACAGAGACATTGATTGTTTACTTCTTGCTGTGCTTACCGCATACATACCTGCATTTTGAACAAACTATTGTTCTCTTTGCCCACTTATCGGCCTTTTTTCTTTTAGATTTTGCTAATTTGACACATGAATGATATCGTCTCTTTCCATTTTGGGATGGTGTTGAAGGTATTCAAGGGGATTATTTACAGTCCACCGTCAAGTTTTTATAAAAGTATGAGGAAATGAATTAAATTATAGAAATGCAGTTTATGCTATCTAATAGGGCAGTAGTACGCCGACAACTACTAATTATTTGAGATTTTTAGGAACAAAGGCATTTAGAAAATCGGATAGGTACTTCTTAATCCTCCTTGGTTCTTCTAGGGTTAACACTCTAGTTCTAATTTTTGTTCCTAGTTTTCCATTGCATACAATTGCCTTCATCGTTTTTGAAAGTACTTCTGCCATCTCAATGCCTCGTTTCATTTCAAAGCTTCTAACCCAGTCTTCATTTAGCTCACATCCCAAATAATTGTATCTGGGTAATTTCTCTAAAGCTTTTCCTTTAATGTAGTCTTCAAACTTGTTCTTAGTGACAATCACTATTTTTAGATTATTTGTATTCATAGCCATTCCATACCTTTCGCAGGACTCCGTAGTGCGGTCAACCAAAATTTACAGCCCTTTTCTGCTGTCAGCAAGGTGTATTGTATCCTCTGCATATATGAGATTATTCACTAATAACTGTTCCGTTAATTGATATATCTTCATTTCATTGATGTCTTCTAATGCCTCTTTAAATATCTTTTCTGAGTCCATATTAAAAGTAGGAGCGATAGTAAACATCTTTGTCGGATTTTCTCCTCTATAGTAAATTTAATTGAATATTTTACCAGTATCATATTATCAATGTAGTTCTCTGTTAGCAGTCTTAAGATTTCTGTAGGAATTTCATCCAGCTCCATGGTTTTATCCTTTTTTATACGTTTTAGTGCTGTTTCAATTTCCCCTTTCGTAACTGTAGGTCTATTTCTGCCTCTTGGTTCTATTGTCTCCATTCTTTCATCGTCTTAAATCGCTCTTTTATATATTCTTCACATATATTTGTTTTCTCTGCATTTTCAATTATTATTTCGTTGTTGTGTCCAGTATATTTGGTTATTTTATTTACGTTTCTATACCTATTGTTGTTCGTTTTTATTCTTGCATTTCCTCCTTTCCGATATCAATGACTTTATTTCTTGTGTTATCCATTCTTTGCTTTTAGGAGATGTATCACTGTGTTGTTGTTGTAGTATGTTCCTCAGGATAGTCTCTAACTCCCCCCCATTTTTCTGTAGCGTTAAGTTGTCCTTGTCTTTTTACTTGATGGACTCACTTGCCCTAATTTTAAGAAATAAACAAACAATTAACAAGGTGGTGAGAGTGAGCCCGCATAAATAAATTGCATAAAATGTCTTAATATATCGATTGCACTACCTGTACTTGACATCCATAAAAATATCCATAAAACTATGTAAACTCTATAATTTTGAGAGATTACATTGTGTTAAAAAATCTAGATAAAATATAATAAATTGATAGATTCGTGTGATTATCATTTATTTTATAAATAAAACACCAAATACAAAACAGTGCTCTAAATTTTCACATAATTTAATCAGAAACACTTGATATTGTTTCGATGTCATAGTACCTTTCCCAAGGTTTTTCAGACATGAGCGTTGACTTATCATGACACAATCATTTCACCATCCAAATATATCATTTTATTTCTAGTAACTCCAATTTATTTTAAATGAACACCTCAGATATTCGTTTTTATCCTACTCAGTATATACTAAGGTTTGTCACAGTGTTTACCGTATTGCTTCACTCAACCGTTCTCTCCAGTCTTAATGTTTTGCCAGTCCCCTTCCAGTGGATTTTTTCTTTCCATTGCTTCGTCCACTTCATCTCTGAAGGATCTTCGGGTCTGCGTCTCTTCCTCTTTCCTATCGGGCTACACTCTGTTATTCTGTTTATCGACACCGTTTTTTGTCTACTCTTCTGACATATCCCTACCAGGTTAAACTCTTCTGTTCTGTGTAGTCTATTATATCTGAGTTCATTCCCGTTCTTTTCTTAATCTGTACCTATGTTGTTTCTTCTATCTCTTCTTGTTATTCTGCAGCTTCTCCTATCCGCGTCATCTTCGTCTTGTGCGATCACTATTTTATCATCAGCAAAACTTAGGATAAATAGGTATTCGTTTCTTACTGGTATGCCCATTCTGGTATTTGAATGATCACATGATAGAATGGAGGGAACTAGAGTGGTCAAAATAGGAAGAGATATATCAGAATCGCCACAGTTGTATTAATCTGACACTGAACGGCTTCTAACGAAGAAGAAGGAGAGGAATAGCTATTGCAAGTAGAAATCTTATTTGCAACTAATCATGTGTTACTCAGGGCTGCTTTATCCATTAGGCAATATAGGCAGTTGCCTAGGGCGGCAAATTATGAGAGGGCGGCAAAAATACTGTACAAAAAATATTTGTATATAAAAATTGAAATCGAATAACATTTAAGTAGATAGTACATCCATTAATAGAATATAAATGGGCATTCATTTCTAGAAAACAAATTGCATTTTCTTAACACTGTTCATTCAAAAAGACAGAAGTTGTAAATTTAGGGATTATTGGGCCGTCGGCAGCACAGCAAAGGCGGCGGGCGCACTGTTCTATAATTTTTTAAAACTAAATCCTTGTGGGTTATTCGTGGTTGAAAATTTGCCAATTTCATTGAAAAATTACGCCTTTTCGGACGGTTTTTTGAGAATACCTTAAAAATTATGCATCTCACGAAAATCTCCACTATATAAAACATTTTTGTAGCTTATGAAAAATCAAAGAGATTCGTTCCTTCATAAGTCTTCTACTGCTAACATAAAAAGAGATATGGTAGGTGAAAAGACATTTTTTTTTGTGCATGCTCAAATCGGTGTGTTCAACTTAATAACAGAGAAATGGTCGATTTTAAGGATATAATGCTATCAATATCTTTTGTAAGTACTGCCTGTAAAAGACCTTTAAAACGACCGAAATGTTAAATTTCGATTACATTCAAACTAAGCGAGAATGGTGCAACAAAAAGGATGACTAATTTATTTTAAGCTAAAAGGCGAAGTATGTATATTTTAACCCCTCATCCACCAGATTTAAATGCATCGGTTTGCTTCTACAATACCTTTTACTATAGTGTTATTTCTATGTTCAACAAGTTGGACGGGTTTAAAATGTATGGTTTTTGAAAAAAATAAGATTAAAATCTCTTTTTTATTAAACTAGAAGATTTATGAAAAATTGAATCTCTCTGATTTTTCAAAAACCACGAAAATGTTTCATGTAGTTTTTTTTTTTCGTTAGATGCACAATTTTTGTAGTATTACCAAAAACAGTCTCTGAAAAGTGTCATTTTTCAATAAAAATGGCAAATTTTTAACCACGAATAACACAAAAAGTATTGAGTTTTCAAAAAAATTTATAAAACAGTTTTTGCTTAGAATTAGGTTCTCTGGTCACTTCCGGTGTTAGTTTGTTAAAAAAAATTTCCACCCCCGAGAACGGGTGGAAACCACCACTAAGTTAAAAGCGCCATAGTACATAGGATAGACTTTGTTTCTTGAGCTATTCCCTACTTACAGTAAAAATATCAAGAAAAGTGATGCAGTAGGATGGAATTCGGAGCCAAATACCCTCACTGACTGCATTAATAGATACCTACTTTTCAATGTCTACAGTGAAGCGGTATTTCAAGAAGCGCTCTCAAATTCAATAGAAGGTATATCTATCAATGGAGAAGTTTTGAACAACTTAAGTTTTGCAGACGATACAGTAATAATAACAGGTAACAATAATGATTTACAAAACGTTATGCAACGCCTTAATGAACGCTGTCATGAGTACGGACTGAAGATGAATTTAAAGAAAACTAAATGCATGATCATAACTAAATCAGCACAAGTAAACATCCAATTAACTATTGAAGATACTGTGATTGAGAGTGTGGATAACTACAAATACTTAGGAACATGGATAACATCAAATGTAGACCAAACCAAAGAAATTAAGACACGTATTGAAATAGCACGTTCATCATTCATTAAACTTAAAAAGTTTCTTTGTTGTCGGGATATAAGGTTAGAACTACGTCTAAGGATGCTTCAATGTTACGTGTTCTCTACTCTTCTTTACGGCTTGGAAGCGTGGACGTTGAAACAAGTCCATTTGAATAAGTTACAGAAGAATCCTACGAATATCATGGATTCAAAGAATGTCGAACGTGGAAGTAACTAGAAGGATAGGAAATCAACCGGAAATAATACTAACTATCAAAAGACGAAAACTTGAGTACTTGGGACATGTGATGAGAGGGCAAAAATACTCATTATTACAACTTATTATGCAAGGCAAAATCCGAGGAAAGCGAAATATGGGAAGACGAAGAACATCCTGGCTTAAGAGCTTACAGGAATGGTTCGAATGCAGTAGTGCAGAGCTATTTAGAGCGGCAGTTAACAGGGTCCGCATTGCTATGATGATTTCCAACCTTCGATAGAAGATGGAACTTAAAGAAGAAGAACATCATTCATAATACATACATGAATGCTTTCACTTAAAGGGTCATTTGGATATCACAATAAAATCACCAATCACCAATAATTGACATATCTAAATATTTAAAAAGGAGTGGATTGAAAGATATTTTCCCTAATTTTGATATTGCTTTGCGCATTTATTTCTGCCTCCCAGTTGCCAACCAACGTGTCAGCTGGAAGGTCATTTTCGAAAATGTCAAGAATTGAAAATAGTCATGAAAATAATTTCCGATCAAATATGACGCAAGAACTTCTTAACAATTTGTCGATTTTGTCCAGAGAAAGTGACGTAACAAAGGCGATAAATTATGATGGCATTATAGATGATTTTTCCAAAGAAAAATCGACAAAGAAATCCGATGTGATCGAACTGGAATGACAATTTTTATGTATTCTTATTTAAATAAAAAAATCTGCTTGCCATTTTTTTCGCAAAAATAATACATGCTTGAAGGGCGGCTACTAGAGAATTGCCTAGGGCGTCAATTGACCTAAACGCGGCCCTGGTGTTACTCTCGCAGATATATAATACTGTCGTTTTTTTTCTTGTATTTGAGGTGGGAAAATTGTTTCAAAAATTACTTTTTAATAAAATTTTCTCAACAAAGTTGTATAGAATGTCAAATTTCTATATTTACGCCTTATACACCTTTCAAAGAGTCAATAACCCATCGTTTTAAATTATTCTGCACATATATTAAACAAATTACATATCTTATCGCCTTTAAATAAATTTGTTTATTCCGCAGGGTCATACATCGGTGTGCGGTAACGTTTTGGTTCCATGCCCCAACAACTGCGGTGCTTACATTCAAAGAATGGCGTTGAAGAAGCACAACGTCGAGTGCATAAACAAGACAAATCATACCTTTCCTAAGCAGCAAAAAGTTATGCGACAGCAGGTTCCAACGCAGCAAGTACCGACACAGCAGATACACCTACAGCCGGTTCCCGTACAGCCTAATCCAATACAGCAAACCACTTATCAGCCAGTACCGAATTATATGGTGCACACAGATGCTAGAAATATGATAGCTACAAAAACGCTACCTAAAAGTGAGTATCTACTTTAGTAACGTTATGATCTATTTTTTATACATTTGTATAGTAGGACATTGAATTTTTTTTATTAAAAGATATATCGAAGAGTACTATTGTTATTAGAAATATGTTTAAGTGGAAACAAAATACAGAACCACACATTCATATATAATAATCGTAGATAACTGATTCCATAATTTACTTTTGAATCAGATTTCTGGAATTTCTTCTGCTTTCCACGCTTCTGTTATTAGTTTATAAAATCTATCTATCAGTGTGTGTCCTCCAATTTTGAGAATTTCAGCTGGAATCTTGTCAATCCCTGGAACTTTATTACTCTTCAGTATTTTAACAGCATCCATTATTTCCTGTCTTATTGGTGGGTATGTTATTTCATTATTCTGGTTCTGATCTTTGGTTATCTAGATAGATATCTATCTAGATATCCTTTAGAGGATATCTAGATATCCTCTACTCCCTGAGCTGTATTTGTTTGTACTTGTTGTTCTTCACTATTTCTAAAAGAATAGTGAAGGACACTAGTTCGTTAGTTAATAAACCACTAGACGTGGTTTATATCCCTCTCTAGGTTATTTCAGGATTTCAGTGGGGTTGTTTCAGGATCCTTTAGTGTCACCCTGATTGAAATCTTTCTCAGTAGTTGGTCGTATTCTAACCTGTTCTTCTTCTTTTTGCATATTTTGGTATACCTTACTTTGTTCTACTTTATAATTTTTGGAGTCTTTCTCGTTTTCTTCTTGGAGTATACTGCACGTATAGTTCATTTCTTTTGTCCATTGCTTGTTTACATTCTCCATCAAACCAAAGCTCTTTTCTTTGATGTTTTTAATTCCTATTACTCTTTTAGCCGTTTCCCCTCTGATCCTCTTGGTAATATTCCATTCTTCTTGTGTTGTTTCCTCCCCCTGTTCTGCGAGTTGTCTATTCACTTCCTCTTGCAATAGCTTTTCTATTTCTGGATTTTTTAGGTTGTTCAGGTTTAATTTTTTGATATTTGTTCTTATTCTATCTATTTATAAGGCATCTCAATTTTATTTGTAATAGGAAGAGTTCCACGCCGCATAGTGCTCCCCTCCCAGCTCTCGTATCTATTATGCTTGTTGCCGCTCTTCTGTCTATTAACATATAATTTATCTGGTTGGTAGTTCGACCATTCGGGGAGAAAGCCATCTGGCCTTATAGATATCTTGTTTAGGGAAAAAGGTTAAGCTTGTACTAATTCCCTTGCTATTAGCGATGTCTATTAGTAGGCTTCCATTTTCATTAGTGGTATCATGGAGGCTATGTTTACCAATTGTTCCCATGTATTCGGTTTCTCTTCCACACTTAGCATTCATGCACTTGAATATTTTTACGTCGTTTTTTGGAGACTGATTGTATACGGTGTCTAGATGTTGATAAACTTCTTTCATCGTTCCCCAATAGACGTCAGTCTAACCATACTACTGTGTAAATATTTGAATATTTACACCAACCTCTCGGTTGAATTGTCCGGTAATTCTATAAAACTACGAAGATTTCAAAAATTACATTTTTTGAGACGTCATATCATTTGAATTAAATTTTTGAGATTTTTTTTGAATGAAACATCATTCAGTAAGATTCTTGAAAGGTAAGTTGTGCAAAATTGACAGTTTTATAAGAAAAATTGTATTAGTTACACGTTTTTAAATAATTTTTAAACAAAATTCATGTAAGGCTCACTTTCCGCCCACACCGTACTTATGACCATACATTTTATTTCTTTCTATTATAACCGTGAGATAGCTTAATTATTCTTCTTTCATGTTCAATTTGTAAAATTTCATTTGATCCATTAGTTAAAGAATTACATTAAAATAACTCAACCATGAACTTCGCCGTACGCTAGTTTACAGTGCGCCAATGTTTGTGAGAAGGGTGACTTTGACGTTATAAATAAAAAATTAAGAAGATACAGATTTAATTTTAGAAAATTCTTTATATAAGTTTTTTTTTGTAAAATTTGCTGAATTTTTCAAGTCAAGTCAGTTTTTTTCTAAAATTTATATTTTCGGAGTTATTTAAAAAAACATCTAATTTCGTAGTTCATTTGTTTAATAAAAAATGAAGCACCCACTTCTCGAGTAGAACTTTTTGATATGTTGTTTATTAAACATTTCTTAATGAAATTACAAAAAGTCCTATCTTGTTTTATTTGATTTTTTCCGAAGTGAAAATCTATATGCAATCTAAGTATAAAAGTCACTGCGAAGCAAGTGTGATTCGCATTACCTGTAAGTAAAATAAGCGTGAATCGTATATGATTCGCGCGGCGTTCAACGTATGTTCTGACATTCGTCGAATTTATCTTGAATTCCATATTTCGTTGCCTAGTCGTCTTCGGTCAATCTACATATACTACTATAACTGTAGTCATGTTTCAGGGATGGGTAATTGGCCAATAGCCCAACCCTCTTTTCGGAGAACTACTAATTTCTTTCTTCTTCATAAGCCCTGACCCTACCTTCCACTGGGGTTGGTTAAACCCAATCTCCGGTAAGTTTGTTAGATTTACTGGGGTTCAGGGTTCACCCGTGTGATTAATCCACACTTCTTATAGGTGAAGATAGAAATTGAGTAGGAATGGCCTGAGGCGTTATAAGGAAGCAACACCTTGTATTGCGCATCACTACTCCTTTGAACACGGGCTTTAGGCGTCTGGTGTTAATTGTATATTTATTTTATGGCTTGTGGTCCGAATATGCATTTATACGTTTTTCTCTATGGTGGTGTTTCCATTTCATGAATTGAAATCAGTCATTACGAATACATTGTGCAGATTCTTAATGTTGTCTAGTTTGTCCTGTAGCTTGTCAAAGAATCGTCCTCTTTCTTGCATTGTTTTGCTCATATCAGGTGCATCTTCTTCTTTAAGTGAGATCTCCGCGACGGAGGCCGGCAATCATCCTAGCTATTCGGACTTTAGAGACGGCTGCTCTGAAAAGTTCATTTGATGTACCTACATCCTACATCCGTACTATTCTCTCAGGTTGCGCAGCCACGATATCTGCGTCTCCCTGTGCTTCTTTTTCTTTGAATCTACCACTGCATATAATGAGTTGAAGCAAGTTGTATCTCTCTCCACATGTAGTATGTTCGATATTCCAATTTTCTGGTTTTGAGTGTTATTAAGATTTCCATTTCTTTATTCATCTTTTTCAAAACCTCTTTGCTTGTGACGTGTTCTGCCCATGATATTTTCAGAATTCTTCGATACAACCACAACTCTACTGACTCCTGTTTTTTCATTGATACCGCATTCACTCAAGAGTCAGGTGCATAGCAGTGGCGGCTCGTATAACTTTAGGAAGGTAGTGCCAGAATCCGGGCAGCTGCCTAAATTTTTTGTGGCGGTTTTACGATATGGTCAAAAAGGATATAAAATATAAATAGAGTATCACGATAAGCTGAATTTAATTGGGTTTTTATATTTAACTTACCAAGCATTGAAAAGCTAAAAACGTTATTCATGTGCACTTTAGATTTTTCATGGGATTTCAATTTCTCCCATATATGTACAAGATCATCGGTGCCTTTGTTTGACCAAGTCTCGTCACCTCCAAACAAAACGCATACAAAACAGAAGAGTTTATTAGTTTGTTCGCAACCACACAACCAGCTATTTTTATCATAAATAATTTTATTAAACTTACGACAGCGAAGTTTTTGTCCATTTCCACTTTGTTTTTCAATTTTTAAATCGGGTAAAGGCCGACCGAGTTCTTTAATTTGTAGTTTTATTTCTAACGAAAAACCACCAAAAGAGTTTTTTAATATACTAATTTGATTCATTGTCAATAAATAAATTAAACGTAGAGAATAATCAAAATATTATTTTTATACCTACGACACCCACGATCACAACGCACTAACTAATAATTACAAATTAAAAAATATAGTAGAGTATAAACACAAATATACAATACAGTAGTAGACAATAAACACAATAGCGTCAAGCGAACGCGTAAAGAAACTAGAAATATGTAGATCTAAAACATTGTATCTTAAGATCCACTAACTTCCTTTTCGAGATTTCGAGCCTGGCACGGAGACTCCAATTTAAACGTATGTTAAAAGTGCAATACCGCTCTCTCTCTGTCACTTACACAGGATGCTCATACAATCTTTCTCTTTTCTCACGAGCCACTATGCCGTTCGGCACTGGGATTTTTATGATTTTCATCCTTTATCCGGTCAGCTGTGGGTGGCCAGAGTCGGTAGATTTGCATTGCGCTACACAGTTGCCAGATTTGATATAATTTATAAAAATAAAGAGAAATATTCACAAAAAAAATAAACAGGCATTAAAATGTTTTTAAGATAAAAAATATGTTTCTGCATAGTTAGCAAGGTAGTGCCATGGCTCTATGGCACTACCTCACGGGCCGCCACTGGTGCATAGATGCTTTGATGTTTATAAAATGGATCTTTCCATTTAAATGTAGCATTTTACTAAATTTGCGTTGCAAGCTAAATAAAAAAATCTGTATTATAATATATATTTTCTTAATTTTTTAGATACAAATGATGTAAAAAATGACAACAAGGAAGAACTTTACAAGCTCTCTAGAAAACTCGCCGATCTCGAAAGCCGCTTTCACTTCCAACAAAAAAATCAAAATCAAACGTCTGTTTCGCTACAAAACTTCGAAAACTTAAAAACTGCTCAGCTACAGCTCAACTTAGATATAGAAAAGCTGAAATACCAAACTCAAATTGCCTACGATTGGAGAACGAAGACTGACACGATCATTAGTACCTTACGGCTCAATATATCAAACGTAGAGAACTACAAAAGAGAAATCGATTCGAATTTGATGAGTCTACAGAACAGAATTATGCTTATGGAGAAGCTGCAGGACCAAATTAGTTACCTTAAGGATAGTTTTCTACGGGAACAAGCTTATAATAGACAGGTGGATATGGATTTCAATGAAAAACTCGAAGAAGTAAAGAAGTTGTTGGCTCAAGAGAACGCGAAGAGTGCCGCTATACTAGGAGACCTTAAGGATAGTGTGGATGGTTTAAGACAAGACATGGAAGGGGCCAAAGCTAGATTAGAGGACCAAGGGATTCAATTTACAAATATTATCTACGATTTAAAAGGGGTCGGTCTAATGGCTGCTGAAGGTCACAAGAAAATGGAGAAGTTAGAAGAAGATTTTAGCGAGTTAAAAAAGCAAATGACCCAGATGAAATTGGATATGGAGATTTTAGAGAGTTTAAGTGGTTCTAGCGATTTTAGACCGAAGCCTGGGAGGTTGTTGTGGAAAATTACGGAAGTTGATACTAAGATGGTGCAAGCGAAACAGTCTAATAGTGTTATCAAGAGTCCTATATTCTTTACTCATGAATATGGCTATCGTGTTCGAGTGAGTATTTCTTTTACTCTTCATTTTCCTACTCACGTAATATTTTTCCTGTATCGGGACATGTGAACAGAGAATGGTTATATTTCTATACTTTCTCTTGAACGATAATTTGCATAAACTGATCTCTACTCTTAAAGAATACATATACAGAGAGAGTCTGTAAAGTGGAATAAATTCAATATCTCAAATACTAATTGTTTTTTTGGAAAATGCTCAGACCCGTCGATTAGTATTTCAAATTGTCCTTTTTGACATTCAATAATAATGTATACAGGGTGTCCCAATTTAGAGATATGACGTCATCGTCGATTTTCTTAAATGGCAACACTGTCATTTTGATAGCTAATTTGATAGGGTTTGTAAAGTTATACGTAACTGCAAAATATCAAATTTTTATTCTCTACCATTTACAAGATAATAGAAAATAACAAAGTTATATCTGTAATTTGGAATATATTCAATAATTAAAATACTAACTGTTTTTTTGAAAAATGCTCAGACCCGTCGATTAGTATATCAAATTGTCCTTTTTGACATATAATAATAATGTATACAGGGTGTCCCAATTTAGAGATATGACGTCATCGTTGATTTTCTTAAATGGCAACACTGTCATTTTGATAGCTATTTTGATAGGGTGTGTAAAGTTATACACAACTGCAAAATTTCAAATTTGTATTCTCTACCATTTAGATGATAATAAAAAATAACAAAGTTATGAAAAAGAAGTAATCAACTAATAATTGAATTTAATTATTTCAATAAATTAAGCAAAAACTCATAATGTTGCCCTCAATTATTGTCAAATTGTCAATGGGCAACGTTATGAGCATTTGCTTAATTGAAATAAATAAATTCAATTATTATTTGATTACTTCTTGTTCTTCATAACTTTGTTATTTTTTATTATCTTGTAAATGGTAGGGAATAAAATTTTGAAATTTTTCAGATGTGTATAACTTTACACACGCTATCAAAATAGCTATCAAAATGATAGTGTTGCCATTTAAGAAAATCAACGATGACGTCAAATCTCTAAATTGGGACACCCTGTATACATTATTATTATATGTCAAAAATGACAATTTGATATACTAATCGACGGGTCTGAGCATTTTTCAAAAAAACAGTTAGTATTTTAATTATTGAATATATTCCAAATTACAGATATAACTTTGTTATTTTCTATTATCTTGTAAATGGTAGAGAATAAAAATTTGATATTTTGCAGTTATGTATAACTTTACAAACCCTATCAAATTAGCTATCAAAATGACAGTGTTGCCATTTAAGAAAATCGACGATGACGTCATATCTCTAAATTGGGACACCCTGTATACATTTTTATTGAATGTCAAAAAGGACAATTTGAAATACTAATCGACGGGTCTGAGCATTTTCCAAAAAAACAATTAATATTTGAGATATTGAATTTATTCCACTTTACAGACTCTCTCTGTATAAGTATTCCGCTTTTCTGAAATTACCTGCATCTTTGCAACCTTTGGATTTGTTTGATGTAAGGATACTATGTCTTATGAAAAATAAGGCATATTAGTATTTACATTGAGTTGTATTCTATTTTCTTTTACATTTTCAGATATTAATGTATATGAATGGACTAAAAAAGTGGAAAGATAGATATGCGCTGTTATGCGTACATGTCCTAAAGGGCGAATATGATATGGTTTTAAATTGGCCTTGTCAAATTGAAGGATATGTAACGTTAAGGCCAATAAGTGACGCAGCCACAGTAAGTATAATATTAATCCATTCGTTAAGCATTACAATCTCTAGGAATTATAGCTAACCCCATGGCGTTGAAAATCGTATTCTTGGCTAAGGTGGATTACTCCTCTGTCATTTATAGCTTGCTGTGTCTTTGCTGCTATCATGACTCTTTTCCATTTCTTCATGTCCTCGCAATGAACTTTCCAGTCTTTCACATTCATTGCTCTTATGTCTTCTTCTACATCATCCAGTCATCTTCTTCTAGGTCTTCCTCTACACCTGGGCCATAGTGGTGTCCAGTTAGTTATTCTTCTCAACATATCTGATTGTGGGCGTCTATGTATATCTCCTATCTAATTTAAATGAAGGGATTTTATTTATCTAATGTAGAACAAAATCATTTTAATAAAAGCTTATATTTATCTTTAACTGTCATATACTTCTCTGTCATTTTCTTCTAGGCAAGTTTCATGTATACTATTGGTAATAATTCTGATAGTTAGACCCACGCTGTGTGGAATACCTTTCTCGCAGTCGTTTGCAATTTATTTCACTGTCTTAAGATGGGACGGTCTTGTGTTTAGCATGCTCTTGGGCCTGGGCCATCATAATAATGTTCAGTTAGTAATCCTTCCTAACTTAACTGTATGTATGTATGTACGTGGTAGTCTCAGTACATATCCAATCTATTTTGTAAACAAAATGTGTTTTACCCCTTTAATTTTTCTTCATTTTCGGTATATGTTTTCATTCTTCTTTCCTTGTTACATTAGGCCATAGTATTGATTTCATTATTTTTCTTCTGAATTTCATAAAGCTCACTTATTCTCTTTTGTTAAGTGTTGTTGTTTCCATATATTCCATATGCAACAAGTCTTAGTCCTTCGTTTATTTTCCCTTTTTTGGTTTTCAGCTAGTTAAAGCTTCAAATTTATACTTCTGTGCAATCTAATGTAAGTATCGTCTTTCCCATCGTTATGTACTTTATTTTACGTTGGTTTATCTCTAGTTCTATTTTTATTGCTTCTTTATCAGCTTTTTAAAATTTTCTGATATGTAGGTATCCTCTTAATGTTTGTTATGATGTTATCAGTAGTAATTGCACAAGAGCTCTAAAATTCTATATTAATTTTAGAGATCGAGTGCAATTTGTTGCAATTATTTCATGAATAAAACTGTTCAAAACCAAAATTTTATTGTACCTAATTTATTTATGTAAGTACAAATTAGTACAATTAAACACACAGTAGTTATAAATATTTTACGGTTGAAAGTCATCACTTTTATAATTTTTAAAACATTAATTGTCATTAATGTCACTGAATGTATTTTTTCATAGCAACGAAGGGCATCTGACGTAATATACTTGACGACGGGAAATTATCAAAAATTATCAGTCTAATTTAGATTTCTGTAGCTTTCTATTGGTCAGAATCTCCTATGAATGAAATAATCAGCATATGATCTTCCTTGACGCTGATTTGTGATAACGTTTTTGTAACAAAGTTCATACTTACTTCTATAATCAGGTTGTATAATGCCAGGCACATCGAGTCTCCTAGTTTTTTTTTTCGTCACCTCCGAAAATGAAGATTTTCCAAATTGTTACCCTATTTAATAAGTACGATATTATCAAAATATATTTGAATAATCTTTTTCAGGCAAAACCCTTCACGAAACTCATAACAGCCAAAAGACAAGAAGGCAACGAGGAATGTGAAGAACCTCAAGAATCTTCGTCGTGTTACATCTTCATTCCTCATACAACATTGTTTAAGAATAATTACCTTAAGGACGACACAATTTTCATCGATATTAAAATTAAGGAAACCAAAAAATTGGAGACTAGTTTATAGGATAGGCTTATTTAAATAATGCGGAGTATGTACCTGATGTATATTTAGTATTTGGCTTAGAACTTTACCTACATTATTCTAAAACACATCAATTGACTCGTGTAGTTATAACAATATTATAATGAGAAAGACAGCAATGTAACAGAAATTGCAGAATTATTACTCTTTCAAAAAATGTCCAGTTTGCTAGTCCACTCTGCTTCTCTGCTTCCAATATTCTGCTTCCAGCATGACAGCTCTGAAGCATTTATATTTATATGAATAACTACTATATACAGAATTAAAATTACTTTTAATTTGGGCATAATATTTACTTCTTACTAAAGAGGAGAAAAGGAAGTTAACATTTTGAACGTGCTGGAACAAGACGAATGAAAGTATTTCTGAGTACCAAACCATTGTAGGCAATCATCATTGCTACTTTTACCTTATTGACAAGAGCGGGGAGAATATCTGTACTTTTGTATAAATATTTTCTTGAAGCCATGACCTCAAATTTTTATCCAGCAGATGCTTCTGTAAGGTTTGGTTCAATATGAGTGGGTCGATCTAAAAGGTCCATTGTGGTTCAACTCTAGGTTAAAGTTATCCCCTCAACCCAGCATTGTAGGACTTGCTTCAACCTCTACGAAGTTGTAGGACTTGATTTAATAATGCTTAAGTGTATTGAGTCTTGAAGTCTGTGAAGTTGCACTGTCCGATTTTGTTCATGAGCCACCTTAGGCCTTAGGTGACAGTGTCCTGTGAGGAAACATACGATAATTCGCAGATCATTCCTATTCATGTATAGTAGATCCTTGGATCTCTTCTTCTAAGCTTAATGAATGCCTTTGAATGTTTGAGACCCATTTGCTCGTACCAGTGATTACGGTTAATCTGTTCCTCACACTCCGATATTGTTCTTTTGGTTATGCTTTTTGGTAGGCATACACGAACGACAGGTTCTCGGCCTAAGAATGTGTATTCTGTCCCTCTCCTGGCAAGTAGGTCCGCCTCTTCGTTTCCTTCAATACTTTTCCAAACAGAAGGATAGTCGCTATCTCTTGGGCCAATGGTATAGAAAATAGGTAACAGGGCCAGTGCTACGTTTAAACCGCCTAACTATTATTACCGCTAGTTTTGCCAAAGGTAGTTGTTTTATTCAGGGTGAGTCTATCTGGGGCCTGTAGATATTTAAAAATATTCCTTCATCTTAATTTCGTCTTGGCACCCGTATGATTTATAATTATTAAAAATCACGTGGGTAGTAACCAGAGAAGTAGTAACCAGAGAAGTTCCACCTGTTGTCAATATAGTGGTGTGAGAACGATATTTATTGTCGTTTTCTGTACTACTTGATTGAGAACTTATTGTGTTTCTTGGTAGATGTCTCTACGATATCCGTAGCATTTCTTTCTTTGCAATCCGGAAGGGCCCAAAGCGAAGTACCTGGTTGAATTGGAGAGAAGAGGATATGGGACTACTGATGAGGGGAAAAAATCCCCGAAACCGGTATAGACTCTTCCTGCACTCTCCTATTTAACTAGAGTATATTGCTGCTGCATTTTCGGATTGCAAAGAAATTGAAAATGTTTATACATTTTTAAAAATATGTAGTCTATCTAGCTTAAGCTATCCAGTCCGCATTATTAGGTATTTCCCGGATATTTTATTATTGTTTTAAATATTTATTGTTGATAGATACGAAATGGTTATTGTTATTTAATTTAATTATATAAATAGGAAGAAATGTATTATATGTAAAATATCTGTTAATTTAACTAGGATACTATGTTTATTTGCAGCATTTTTTATGGTGATATATCTTGAAATTTGTATTGTACTTAATAAAAAAGAACGATGAGAAGACGAATTACCTTCTGATATTTATACTTAGCTACCACATTTTTTTAGCTATACTGGACCAAAAATGGTTGGTCTTACATATAGGGTGTTTAATTAAACATTGTCTATCATAATTATCAATGGTGCTACAGACCTATAAAAGAGCCTCGACCTTCCCAAGTCTATTACGCTAGTCAGTCCTATCCGTTGCGTTTCCTGCTCCTATTTCTCTACCATCCTCATCTACACCATCCTTCCATCTGAGTTTTGGCTTCTTCCCACAGGTTGTGACATAAGGATTCTTCTAGGAGGGTTGTTCTGCTGTGATCTTGCTAGATGCTTTGCCCATCTTAGTCTTCCTAATTTTATAAGAGATACTACGTCTTTATCACCAAATATATGTTTATATTCCTCTCAGGATCTTTTGTTCAAATGTAAGCAGAAGGTTTTCATCTGCCTTGGAGATGGTTCATGTCTCCGATCCATATGTCAACACTGGTTTTATAAGGGTTTTGTATACGGTTATTTTTGTTTTTTGGCTTAAGTTTCTGCTTCTCATATGTCTACTCAGTCCAAAATAGCATTTGTTTGCTAGGTTTATTCTCCGCTTGATTTTTCCGTAATAACATTCTCCTTGGTGATCAGGGAGCCTAATTATGTGAATTTGTGCACCAATTCAAAGGTAGAGTTATCAACGGTGAACTGGTGACCGATGTTTCTGGTTCTATCGTTGGGTGTTGACGCCATCATCTTACATAGTTTTCTCCCCTGTTTTTTGAGGCATTTGAGATGGTGGCCACTGCCCCCAAAGTAACACTGCCTATCTTTAAATTTAAATAAAACAAAGTGACTATGAGAGATCATCGAAATTTTTGAGTTTACCCTTTTTCTAGAGCAAAATTATATTGACTACTTTAAAAGGGAAAAAATTTGAAAGTAGCCCAGTTTGAGTAGGGTAAGACTCCTCAGGTAGAGTGTATACCTGTGTGAACTTTCCAATCAACTGTTGATATGGCGCATGTCACTCAGACACTCACAATGTCTGACCTAAACGAATTCTGGCTGAAGTTTAAACGCGCTTTAAAAATACAACAAAAATTATATGAGCATCTTATTTATTGTTGAATATCATGTTTATATACAAAAACTTTATTGCAGTATATTATTTTTGTCATAGAAAAAATAGGAAGAACGATTCCAAGTGAATATTGTCACTATTCAGGCAAAAAATTAAATAAATAAATAAAAACAATTTTTAATCAGTAAATATCTTTCACAAATACAAATTTTTAGCTTTTTTAATCAATCAGAAGAATCTTTATTAAGTAACTATCACAAAAATATCAACAGACAATTATAATATAGAAAAACTGTAGTTGTATAAAAGAAAAGAAAATAGTACTGTATTGGACCTATAATACTGTAAACAACAAAAGAATATGAGTAGAGGAAGAAATTAATGAAAAAATATCACAAAATAAACAAACAATTATATCACTACATAAAGATGATGATAGAAAAAGGAGGAAAAGGAACAACAAAAACAACAACAAAATAATAATACATTTTCCCACATTAAAAAAATACCTTAAAACACTAAATGACTTTAGACAAACACATACAAAAAACGGCAGCAAAACTAAAAACGAGAAATAATATAATCCAAAATGTGGAACCACATGAAGTTCCTCAAGTTCTTTACTCAGATCATCCGCTCTGGGACTTGTATACTTAGCTCTGGAACTTGTATACACCGAACTATTAGCTTCCCATTGTGAATCACATCCCATCGACTAAACTACGAATAACTTATTCTCTTCTCAGTGAATATAGAAAATCCAGACTAACCATCAACTATCCATCCAACATGACAAGCTCCATATGGAACTGAATATACTGCGTTCCAGATATCATCCATTGTTAAAAAGGCCACCTCATTACATCAGAAAAATTTCAGATTCATCAACTCCTGGAAAAGACAATGGGAGAACGACTCGCCTTAGGAAGAAACCCTAAATGACTTGTATCGATCAGAAATCACAAGGATTTGCTGGAAGCTTACATATATATGGGGAAAAGTCCTTATTCCTGAGTATAACTGTGGTGCACAACGATAGACTGTCCGGCACATTTTTGAAGAATGACTCAGAAGGCTGGAGCTTTTGACAAGTGCCTGAAACGAATCAAATTCAAATCACTAGATTTATGAAATCTCCTAGTGTTGAGTAGAACAGTTTAGAGCAAATTTATCATACAAACAGGCAAAGAAAACGGATCATAATAATATTAATATCTCAGTCTCTTCATGAGTCAATGAATGAGCCGGAAAAAGATTAGTATCTAATTAAAGAAGAACGAAAGAGAGATTCTATTACATTCGCCACATAAAAACAAATATTAGTAAAAAATGTTTAAAAATATCCAACCATAACAATTTTTAGCCGAAATACCAGTGACAATATTCTTGAAATAAAAAAATGTGAAACTAACATAAAACATAGCATTTATTAATAAAAAAAAACAACCTTTTGAGATTCTGTTACGTGAACTGTATCAACAACTAGTGTATTCCAATAAAAAT
This sequence comes from Diabrotica virgifera virgifera, assembly GCF_917563875.1. Classification (NCBI taxonomy): domain Eukaryota; kingdom Metazoa; phylum Arthropoda; class Insecta; order Coleoptera; family Chrysomelidae; genus Diabrotica; species Diabrotica virgifera. Next base: position 10,289,298 of record NC_065443.1, on the reverse strand, counting down.
ATGTGCACTGTTTATTAAATACTAATAAATGTGAAATAAATAGGCACAGAAATTATATATACATAAAAATCTATCAACCTCCAACATTTCCGTTAGATCTAGCCGGCCGCGGTATAGAATCAATTATGATTTTTGTTTTATCTCAAAATATCAGTCACTGTCTGCAGCTACAAAATTAGAGAACATAAAACAAGCAGTAAACTTAAACTAGCACTTAAAACCAAAGAAACGAAATCATAAAGACTGGATAACTGAATAAGTAAACTGAGAGAAATCTGGCAACACTGTCTTACACATCAACTCTGTCTCTCGCTGTCACCATCACTTTTGCCTGGTCGAATTGCTCAGTGTCGACCTAGCAGCCTTTTAATATGGAGGTCACGGTCACTGTTACCATGCGACCAACTTCATGCTGTGATACGTTTTTTAAATGCAAATTGGATTTAAAAAATATCGACTTTTATCGTCGGTTAATCAAGTTTATAAGTAGAAATGCATATCTGTTCAACATGTTCGCAAAGGGTGTAGAGAATTCAGTGGAGGTCGAACGGAAATTCACGATGAATCTGAATGCCTTCCGCTCCCATTTTCATCGTGAATTTCCGTTCTTTGCGAACATGTTGAACAGATATGCACTTTTACCCATAAACTTCGATTAACTAACGATGGATATTAATAGGTGAAATCCATTTTGCGTTTAAAAAACGTATCAGCGCATGAACTTCACATTGACGGCAACAGCTACCGTTACCTCAATATTTATTCGAAGGCTGCCAGGTCGACACTGAGCAATGCAGTGGGGCGAAAGTGGTGGCGTGAAAGAGAGTGAAAGTTGATGTGTCAGGCAGTGTTGCTAGAGTTCTCCCAGCAGGCTAAACTATTTCTCAGCGTATTATTAATGATAATAAATCCATTTAACCTTAAGGAAACCGATCGATTAATTAAAAAGAAAGTAAAAGAAGTTCAAGAGAGAGTATTACATAAGGAGTGTCAAGAACTGGATGAATTTTAGCAAACATATGACTTTTTAACATGCATAAAAGAATTAGGGATCTAACAAAAATGAGAAAAACACTTCAAACTAGGCAATTAAGAGATGAAAGTGATGCACTTATATCAGATAAAAACCAGAAAATGCAGAGATAAACATAATATATAGCACGTTGAAGATGAAGGGAGAACAGAAGCACCAAAAGAATTTAAAGATGGGCCTGACATACGAGAAGAAATCGAATATGCAATGAAGGGGGCTAAAAGTGGTACCTAAATCTCCAGGGTCTGATGAAGTTTTTATCTAATTACTCAAAATTGTGGATATTGAATCTATTGACCTCCTTTCGGATATATTCAATACCATATAGAACAGGTGTAATACATAAAGAATGGCTCCTATCGACATATATACTGCTTCTTAAAAAGCCAATGCAAAGGACTGCAATGAACACGAAGGCATAAGTAACAAAAAAATAGGTTTTAGGAAAGGTCTGGCAATCCGGGATGCACTGTTTGCAGTGAGTGTTCTTTCGGAATTTGTTTTAAAAAAATGTTTAAACAGTTTCTGACCAAAAATTTTGACAGGCAACCTTCAGATTTTCTTAAAGGGGATATTTTTGAACCGGAATCCACAAAGAATCCGAATCTGAAACATTTTTCCTACAGGAGTGGCCTCACAACCTGGACTATATCTCTGTATATAGGTCGCCGAGTACATGCCACTTTAAATTTGTATATAAAACAAAAATCAGGTCTCTTCCGTTACTAGTTCTAACAGAAAATTGTAGTTACTGCACAAAAGCTTGCAGTCGTACAGTAACTGTAACCCCATCAATATATTTACAAATTTAACCTAGTTCTTATCGATGGATAGGCAATATTTGAGCATATCTTACAAAACAAATAACACAATGTTACAAATAGTTGATAAAATACACAATTATAAACAAAAATAGGGAGTGACTCGTGTCGAGTAGCGTGTAGTGGTGCGAAATATTTGAGAAGTTGGTTCATTTATTACATATTTTTGAATATTATTCTTTATTAAATGAGATACGTATTAAATTGTTGATAATACAATGTAACTAACAGAAACTATCCCTCCATTACTTTGCTAAAGAAACTAATATAAATAATATAATAAACTTATATAAAACATTATATATAATGAAGAAAGTAACTCGAATGTACTCTTAAATAACAGAATACATCAAACGAAAAAATTGTCGATTAAATCATACGCACGCGCATGTAAGCAGACATGCGCATAAATGCCTCTTTTCGCACAATTTGCCCTCTCTCATGCCTGCATGGGTGGCATGAAAGGATGAGCTAGAACAGAAAAATGACAGATCTAGTTTAGTACAATGCGAAGAATGACAAGGATTTACATCGTACCCTTTTTTCTTTTATATGTATTTCGAAAAAATTTCTAAACACGCCATAGAAGATGCTGATAAAGAACGAGAAAAACTAAACACAAATGGCTTGAAGACATCTTTAAAGAAGGTGGAGTTCTATAATAGATAAGCTAAAAATTATGAATTGAAGACTTTGGTCTTATTTATTCAACTTTGTTGAAGTTCAAACAGTAGAATTACTTACAAAACTATAATACAGAAAAATGTACTTCAATGAAATTATTATTGAAACTCATTAAATATGATATCTAGCACCTTAAATTTATGGCAAGTCCTGGAAAAATCCCCTATTAATATAACTTTAATAAAAGCAGTGCAAAAATTCTATAACAACATTCAAGTAAACATAAAAATCAGCAACAGATTATCCGATAATTTCATTCTGAATAAGGGACTACAACAGGGATGCAGCTTATCGCCTACACTGTTTAAAATCTATATAAATGAGGTCCTGAATAAATGGCGGAAATCATAGGTTTGTTCCAACTCGATACAAAACCGTTCTTGAACGGTTACGAGTATGCGCAGTAACGAAAAATATGTTACTGCGCACAATTATTCGTTATTGCGCATGCGCGTAACGATTCAAGAATGGTTTTTATCGAGTTGGAACAAACCTCATGTTCTGGCATGGCGATATAGCTAAATGACGACTTAACACTATACACTATACACACTACATTTTGCTGACGATCAGGTGGTGATTGCCCAGGATCAAGATGATCTAATATTTATGACAAACCGGCTGTTTCGATAATACAAAAAATGGGGCCTATACGTCAATATAGAGAAAACCAAATATATGCGTATAGGAGGACAGAAAAATGAGTTAAAACTAGAGAATGATATGGTTATTGAGCCAAGCTCTGATTATGTATAGCTTGGAACGAGAATCCAACAAAGTGGAAAAACAGAATTTGAAATACAGGAAAAAATTATGAAAGGAAAGAAAGTTTTAGGAGCTTTGAACTCACTACTTTGGTCAAAAACCATATCATAAGAAAAGAAAACACAGCTATATAATATCATCTTTAAAAGCGTGGTATTGTGGATGTGAAACCTGGCAACTGAATAAGCGAACAGAACAAAATTTGCTCGCACTGGAAATGGACTTCTGATATTATTATATATCTAGCACTCTAAAATGACAACTGCATCAAATCTATTTCATTTGCATACCTGTTAATTTAAAAAATGTTTTTAGGACAGTTTATATAATTATATTTAGGATAGTTTATTGCAATGCTTTCTTAGAAAATCTTTTTAACCAATTTATAACTGACACTGAGAAGTGAAAAAAACTCCTAGATAATTTATCTCAAAAGATCAAAATTTTGTCCTAACCTCAAAAAGTTTATGTGACAAAGTTATAGTCATTGTAATGTAGCGAATTCAAAAAAACCAACTTCTCAAGTATTTACAAACTGAATTTAAAAGTTAAAACAAATCACAATTACATTAACCAACAACAATAATATATATGAACACTTCAATAAGTCCAAAAATATCATTTCTAATTAATATATATTTTGGCAGGATGAATATAATATAAATGACGGAATGTTTCTAAATACAAAGACTTGATTAAGGCAAAAAGAAGCTTTGGATTAAAAAAAGTTTCGGTTTCGCAACCCAATAACAGTTTTATTAGCTATATATAATAGAGGCAGGTCGTTACAAGCCCTTTGAACGTGAAATAAGCAACCCAGATCCATCATATAGCTCTACAGCCCAATTAGAACCCCTTCCTCCCTCAGCAAACCTCTCCATTCCTTGAGTTTGAAGCCATTCTTCTCCACAATCGACTACCAAGAAGATTGATTTCGTCCTCATCCACATCATCCTTCCATCGCTTTCTCGTTTCCCAATCTTCCCGTGTATCATTTTTTGGAAGCCTGTTTTCTCACATTCTAAATACATGGCCTGCCAATTCAAAACGCTGCAGCTATATTATTATATTTCATAATTGTACCTGATTCGTCACATGATATTATCATTTATAGGGCTTAGCAACACAAATACAATGACCCTACTTGTGGTATCTTTTGTAATATAGTGAAGACTAGATCAGAGTCTACAATAGAAACAATTGAAAAAAAAATACCTTGAAGAAAATAGCCAGTCTCACACTTCTAGTGAGATAAAGGTGCTCCAGAATGAATAATAAATTAGAAAGAACGGCAGTTCTTTCTGTTTCCGGCAGATTAACCGTTCTACAAAAATGCTATCAAATTGTTATAGTTGCATTAAAATCAATTATGAGTGAGATAATGAGATCGAACGCTTATTGTGAAAATAAGTAGAGCATCGTATGAATCAGATACAAAGTCTTCAAAGGCGTTGTAACAACCAGCAAATAAATAAGTGGTCAATTTCAAAAACAAAAAATCAAAAATAATCGCAATTGATTACTTTTGAAACTGACTCCTTCAATGGAAAATATCGTATTTACTATAATCCAATACCGACCCGTATCAGCGTAAATAAATACTTCATTCAATAAAACATTTAGCATCAGCCCTTTACAGCTATTCCGTTAAAAACTATCCTCTTTACCTTTTAGTTTAAAAAATCCTACAAGTCTTCTCTTCTGAAAATACTGAACGAATAGTTTGAAGCATATCGCGCAGTTGACACTGAAGTACCTAATAGGCCTGAATCCCGCGTACCAAATAAAAAATTATTAATAGCAAGCTTAAAATTTGTTCATAGCTTAAAGGTGCCGAGTCAGACAAACTTTGATGTATGGGAACACTGGAACAGAGAATCTTTAATTGTGGAACATGATAAACGTGTCATCCTGACAAGTTCATGATTGTGAAAGATAGCAGGCTGTTTTTAGTTTATTCAATAGCAAGCTTTATATAATGTATTTAAAAATATTTGTCCGACAAAAATGTTGGGTATTTTATCCAGTCCGACCGGTAGAACATGTCAAATAATAGGAATTATGTTGGTGATTAATATCAGTCTGATTTTTGCATGAGAGCTTAGTGAAAGGGTAAAAAATCAATTGGAAGTTCTATCCGACAAAATTCAGTGGAAGTTTTTTGAGTCCGACGTTCGAAATCTGTAAGATATAGACAGTTTCGAATGTCGGACTAAGAAAACTTTCCGTGAATTTTGTCGGACAGAACTTCCAATTGATTTTTTACTCTTTCATTAAACTCTCATTCAAAAATTAGATTGCTATTTATTACCAACATAATTCCTGTCATTTGACATGTTCTACGTGTCGGACTGATTAAAATGCCCAACATTTTTGTCAGACAAATATTTTTTCGTATGTTATATAACATTGGCTCTTGAATAAACTAAAAAATAGCCTGCTATTTTTCAGAATCATAAAATTGTCAGGATGACACGTTTATCACGTTCCACAAAAAAAACTTCCCCCGTTTTAGTGTTCCCATACATCAAAGTTTGTCCGACTCGACACTGTTAAGCTATGAACAAATTTTCAGCTTGATATTAATATTATTTTATTAGGTACGCGGGATCCAGGACTATAAACAGTGTTCGCTGCTAAAATTAGAGCAATGGGTATGTATTTGGTAGATACTACTTTTGTATAAGATAATTGTGAGACCTACGTAGTAACTACGATTTGCACAGCTTTCATTAAAAAAGAATTGATAAAAATCTAAAAGTTTATACTTACTTATAGTAAATATGTTTTTAAAAGCTTAATTTACTAAGAAAATTTAGTTTTATAGTACGTTTTGAATGCGTGAAATGAAAGTTTTGTAGTCTGCTAAACCACCGTTACTTGTCGATGTACATTTTTCAAAAAAGCTCTAAATAAAATAGTATTATTATTGTACTGAGTGATATTATACCCCATGGTTTTTGTTTCAAGATTTTATATACTATACTATGTAATGTAAGAGGACATCTAGAAAAATTCGCATAATGCTCAGAACTAGTTGTCACCAACACAATCCTTCAATTAGCACCTCGAAAGCTGTACACCTGGTACTAAAAAAAACCTTTGAAACCCGATTAATCTGACAACGTCGCTTAACCAAAGTTTTGGATCGGTCTGAGCTTGGCGGCTTCAGAGAGTTCTGTCGACTTGTAGATCTGTCAAGACTTATCCTGGATCAGATTTGAGACGGACCACCTTCTACTGGTGAGAGTATTTATATAAGAATGTAGAAAAGGAAATCACTATCAAACGATCTACGTATGCTAAAAGACCTTAATACAAAAATGAGGTTACAAGCCAGTCAACCGAGGAAGTAACTGCAAGTAGTGATTCATCAAATGAAAAACAAACGATTACAGAAAAACAGATTACAGAAACAGTTCAAATTGTAAAGGATAAACATTTAAAGGAAGAAAAATTAATCAAGAAAAAATTATGAATGACAGATTCTGCAGATTATAGACGAAAGAAGAAAAAGTAAAGATAACACAGACAGATATAAAACGAAAAATTTAACAATCAAACAAATAAAGAAAATCAGGAAGCCAAAGAAAAAGAAGTAATGGAAAGATGCGAAGACATTGAGATTACACTTAAAGTACTATAGTTACGGTGTACATAGGAAGTTAAAAAACTGGCAGGTGGACTTAGATGGAAACAGAAAGGAAATCTAGATGATTATGATGGAAACATCATCTTGTACAGAATAAAATCAGAACGTGGAAAGAATACGTAGAGAAATTGTTTGAAGACCACAGAGATAACACTTTCGAGTTGTAAGAAGATGTAACTGGTGGACAGAGAATATTATACAGCAGGAAGTATATTGATGAAAAATCTACGTACGTAGTTCAACACAACAACTACAAATCTTTTCAGAGCAGCTGTATGCAAAGCACAGATTGCCATGATGATCAGCAACATCCGAAACGGATAGGCACTACAAGAAGAAGAAAACAGTTGCTGGCTTCTATGAAGGATACCGAATTTCTTGGTGGAGTTTTATAATGAAAAAGTTTTGATATAAAGGTCTCGCTATCAAACACCACAGACAAGTACCGTCGTTTCGGTAAAGTACTGGCAAGTACCGTCGACAAAGATATCAGTAGTTCTTCTTCTTTTTATGTGACATAATCTACCGAAGAATTATCACCAAGCGATAGATTTCTCTGTTTTGTGGTATTTGGAACTCTCTTTGGAGAGTAGGTAGGTATAGGTACTTTGGAAACTTCAATTTGTAAGTTCAAACCTCTTCTATATAGATAGTTGTTTAAACTTGTGGCGACACGCTTCCATTACTATTTTGCATATTTTAATTTTTAATAACTTTTTCAAAATGAAATAATACCTCCCATTTTAAAATTCACAAACCATATGCATAAAGGGCCTGTTAAATTTTAAGAAACGAAATATATCAGCATTCAGATCAAATGCCTTCTCAGCTTTTAAAACACCAGATGTTGATGGCCTGTTCAGTTTATGTATTGGAAACGCAAATTTCATAACAGATTACGGGACGATAAAGGGACAGCCTCCTTATGTCAATAAATCAGTCTTCAACTTCTTTAAAAACCACAGAAATGTAAAACTAATGTCTTTAGTTCATCCACAGGTAGACACAGAGGTAGACACAAACCCTCGTCCCGCAAAGAATAACAAACCCTCTTACGAGATATAAGCACGCCTTTTTAACCAAAAATAAATAAGTATATTATTGTTCGTTGTCTTACACTTATTTTAATTTCATTTAATTGTTTCCGTAAACCACAAAGCAACAAACTTTTATATGTGTTTTTCATTATTTTGACAACGAACTATAGTTAAGTTAGTTTCTAGAAGACAAATATTTTAAGGACTGAGTTATCACTAAATGATTCCAACTGCGTAGTATTTATGTAAGTATATAAAATTTTGTAATTAAAAAGTATAGTGGAGGTAAAGATTTACTCAAAAACAAAAAGAAACCGCTACTAAACTACATTCATTTCCAAAATAAGCTCGAGAGGTATGGGATCGGAGGGTCTGTCGTAACGACACGACAGACCCACCAATCAGAGGTCTGAACCTGGCGGCTGAGCTTATCTTGGGAATGAATGTAGTATAGTAGATACAATATATTCTGTTTTTACTTAGGTTGCATACCTAATATTCTTTTTTTTTAATATCTAAAAAAGAAACGAGTATTTCGTATAAATAAAAATAAATAAAGGATTTTTAATAAAAGCTGTGTCTGTAATTGTCATTGAATATCAAAAATTGAGTATTAAATCGTAAAAAAGTGTAATGTAAAAAACGACGTTGATGTGTAGAGTCAGCCTTTTGGATTTACTGACTGTGTAGTCGATTTTGTTTCAGTTTCGGTTGCGTATTGACTGCTAAAGTGCCTTTTGGTACTGCCCCTACGATCCGTACTCTCGTAATCTGCCGGTTATCACTGAACTGTGGCGGGGGCGCCACCACGACGTCGCTGAAATTGGGGTTGTTCTCACCGAATTCGGGGGGCGGCGGCAAGCAGAACTCTTCTTTTTCGTCCGTTTCGTTTTCGATGGGTGGGGGTAGTTGCGCCAAAGACACTGCGTGGCGTTTTAGTGTACCTACAATCAAAAAAATACATTCCATAATGCTGTTTATAAACCATTATCTATTCTAATAATAAAACACTGAAAACTTTTATTTTCAATACTTCCAAAACAATTATTACAAATTAATGTCACTACACTGTTTCGGCAGAGTGCCTTTCTCAAATAATGTATTTTTACTATGCGTCTATGCGAGAGCTGTTTTTCTCAAGTTGGTCATTCTGAATTGAGGGCATTAGATGCTAAGGGGTACAAGTGACAAAATATTGTAAATTGAGTTAAGTGCACAAAGTAATACTAGATAGTACTAAAAATGCAAAGAGATACAGGTGAATTAAACTACTAGTGGCGACATATCGCAGGTTCTAGTTTGACTACTTACGAAATATTAAAAAAGAGTTTGCGGCAAACAGGTATAATTACACTTTTGTATCCATTTGCCTATAATATGGTATTGGATATTAAAAAGTGACAAAGTATTAAGTGGCAAAGAGAAACAAGTGCAAAATTTGAAGCAAAGTGGTACAAGTGCGAACGTTTTTTTTTTCTTCAAAATTTCAAATATTTTGAATGGAAATAAATACTAAATTTACAAAAGCTTTTACAATTAGATAATTAAAATGTATAAAATTAATTCAAAATAAGTGCTTAAGTGATTAATTCGCTGTAGAATTTACTATGTAAATTTAACTTTGACTTCGTTTTTTCTCAATTAAAGCATTTTATCGATTGTACCCCTTAGCATCTAATAATCCCCTCAATTATTATATCTGTATCTATTAGTTTATATAGAATCTAATAAAGATAACTTAGAGTCCTTATTCTGGATATAGAGAATTTGAAATTAGTCAATAAAATAATGATTATTATCTAGAATCTAGAGGGTGAAGTATGTAGAATATGTTTTTCTATTATTGAAAGCTATTTTGTGTTCTGCTATTCGTTTGACAAAGGTTTTGCCCGTTTGACCGATGTAAGTTTTTGGATAGTCTCCACATATAAGTTGGTATACCCCACTATGTACATGATTTTTCTTTAGGCTCCTGTTCTTTTTAAGTTGTTGTTTGTTTTGAAAGATGGTGTTATTCTTTTCTTTTTTACCTATGTGTTTGGCTATTTTAGTTGATATATTGCCTATATATGTAATCGATGAGAAGGTGCTAGGTTTTTCTCTGATGGTGGATGAACGACGGTGGACGTTTGAAATGAAAAGAAAATATTTGTAAACTATTAATTTTAACATATTTATTAACATATCAAAATTCGGGTTCATAAATACTGCTGGTTAGTGATGTTGAAAAAGTAACTATTCGTTACAAAGTACTCGTTGCTTACGAATACCGAAAGTAACAATTACTATACAGAGAGGTAAATCGTTACTTTGATTACTTTGATAACTCTGATTACTTCGTTACTTCGTACCAATCGTATCAGAGCGAGTACCTATTTTGATTGAGTATTGTACCTACTCGGTTGATTTCGGTTGATATCGGAGTCGGACCGGTATTCCACGAGTGTTCGGTGTCAAGTACAGTTAACTAAAATTTTATTTATGAAGGGCGAAGACTATGAAGAGTTTTACAGGATTACAGGTTGCTGAGAAGTAGCTAAAACAGAGGGAGGTATATCATTTAACAAAGCATGCACCCAGAAACAGATGTCAATACGATTTGTCGAGGTAGATAATTCACAGAATTTCACAGATGTTACTATCTTTGAAAATAAAAATGCAACACATTAGATTTTAATAATAAATACACACCATTCTTATCGGGCCTAGAAAAAAGTAGCTTATGTAGATTGACCGGAAAATATGTAGAAATGATAATATTTCTAGACTATGATCATCAACTTTAATTTTACATGTATGTATGGCCAGGCGCGGATCTAGAAATTCATAATAGGGGGGTCAGACGTACCGCAAATATTTTATTGTCCAGATTTAGCCATACGACTCACGCTTACTCTAAGGATAAAATTCAGTCATCTCAGATACCTACGGTATCAAAAGAATTGAGCTCTGGTTGACAGAAAAAAATAATAAATAATTAAAAAAATACGTATAGACTAAATACAATAGGGGAGGTTCATGGACCCGTTGACCCCCCTCTGTATCCGCGCCTGTGTATGGCGTTGTTTTTATTAGACCAGGGCATTTAACACTAAAAACAGAGGAATAAATCTATTTTTAAATATAGTGGGTACATAGAGACTTGCAACATTTTGCATTGTATTTAGGATTAGAATGACGTCTGGAAAAAGTCTACAATAAAAAAATAGGTGGAAATGCATTATTACATTTTAAAGTGAATAAAACGCATCGAAAATTGCATAAACATGTTAAAATCAATATATTAAGGGCCAGATTTTCTTATTTCGGGGTATTTGGGGTCACAGAACTAGAATTTGCAATCAGAACCGACCTTCGAAGCACCTGGGTGCTCAGGAGTACTGCTAAGGTACGTCATCTAGAGTTTCGAGGGTTTGTTTTTGGAACTTAATTGATGCAAACAGATTACTCGAGATTACTGATTTTGTGGAGCAGCAATGACAGAACAATTACATATATCATTTAATTTCTATCCATTAAATAGGTAGGTAAAGGTCGTTATATCGGATCTTATACTTATACGAAATACTGAGAAATGCGATTCTCGATATAATTACCGGTACTCAAATATAAGAGTAATCAGAGTAATCAAAGTAACGAATACTTTAAATGATTACTTTATACAAAAGTAACGATTTGTAACGAATACTCGAAAGTAACTATAATCAACATCAATACTGCTGTTACGAGAGAGGCCTTATTCTCAAAAAAATTCTTATTTTAGAGATGCAGAGACGTCAATTTCGACGTATACGCATGTCTGGTTGATTACGAGAAATCATTTGATCAGGTACAGTACGACAAGAGGCTGCAAATACTAAAAGAAGCAGGATTTTTTTAAATTGTTTTAATTAATTTTCAATTAGTAAAAAAAAACAAATTATCAGCAAGAAAAAGATAACATAAGGTACGTCAACCAAACTCGCGTAGAAAGAGTGACGCACTACAACTACCTCGGCACCATAATAAATGAAGATTGTCCTAGACAGAACACAGATCCAACGAGTCCAAGTAATGAAGCTTGAAATAGGACAAAACCTCGTAATTTTTACAGAATTGATCGATTTGCTTGAAAATTTGAAAATAAGTAGTGGATAGTCCAAGGATCAAAATCTATATGATGCCGAAAGGCGCTTTTACCATGGGGGTGGTTGCCACCCCCTGTTAAGGGTGGAAATTTTTAATTATATTTTGACCGCAAAAGTTGGTAAAAACGTTCATTCTAAGCAAAACATGTTCTATACATTTTTTTGATAAAATTAATAGTTTTCGATTTATTCGCTATCGAAAGTGTTAGTATTATATCGAAAAATCAATGTTTTTAATAAATAACTTCAAAAGTTTTCGTTTTATCAAAACAACCTTACTTAACAAAAATGTACTATTTGAAAAAATAAACAAAATCGTCTTTTTTAATTTTCTTTAAGACCAACAGTAATCACGATATACTTTATTATATGTTAGCTCTCCTTTGTCAAATGTTAAATATTGTAGTTTCAAAGTCAAAAGACGGGAAAATATGCATTTTTAGAGAATAACTTGTTAAAACTAATTTAAAGAATTTAAAAATATCTATCTCTAGAAATAAAAAAGAAGTCCCTAGATCAAAAATTAAGTGACATAATGAAAAGAATGTCATTCCCTATTTTTTTCAGCGCAAAAGTGGTCGGAAGCAACCCCGTAATCACCACCCTAATTAAAACTAGTCATTGACCTTATTTGGTCTTAATTATTTATGTATTATTAATAAGTTCGAGAAGTTTGACCTACTTAGAATGATTCATTTAAAAAAAAATGAAATTAACAGCAATTAACGAATTTTTGTAGTTTGGAAAAAATGGCCTTTTCTTCTGAATAGAAAGATTAGCATCAGAGATGTGAAAAAAATGTGCAAATATTAAATTGTAGCTAATTTAATTCCCAAGAATTTGGTATGAAAAAAATTTTTCTATGACAAAAATTAAGTGAGCTATTGACAATTAAAACTTGTAATAGCATGCAAAAACCACCTTTACCAACCCATTCAAGGTCACCTCTTTTTGTGACTAAGCATTTTAATAATATCTAATATTAATAGGCTTATAGATCTTGTAAAAACCTACAAAATTCTTTTATACCAAACTTTCTAAGATACAAAATAAAAAAGTTACTGTTAAAAAATCAACATATTTTTTTGAGAAAAAAAAAAGGAGAAATCCAATTGTAAGCATAATAATGCAAGTTAGCGGTGTTTTTAGGCGTTGGCGTTATTCGTTCTTCTTTACTTGTGTATTATTAATAGATTCTAGAAGTTTGACTGGCTTAAAATGATTAGTTTTTAAAAAACTGAAGTTAAAAGCGAATAAAGATTTTTTTTAGTTTTGTAAAAAATGCCATTTTCTTCAGAATAGAAAGATTAGCATCAAAGATAAGAAGAAATGTTTAAAAATGAAATTGTAGGTTATTTAATTCTTAAGAACCTGGTGTAAAAAATTTTTTTCTACGACAAAAATTGAGTGGATAGTAAATGAGTATACTATAGAAGAACATTGATTTTTTCCATACAAAACTAACACTTTCGATAGCGAATAAATCGAGAACTATTAGTTTTATCAAAAAAATGTATACAACATTTTTTGCTTAGAATTAATGTTTTTATCAACTTTTGCTGTCAAAATATAATAAAAAATTTCCACCCCCTAGATGGGGTGGCAACCAGCCCCATAATAAAAGCGCCTTTCGGCATCATATAGATTTTGATCCTTGGACTATCCACTACTTATTCTCAAATTTTCAAGCAAATCGATCTATTCTGTAAAAATTGCGGGGTGAAAAGCTTCGGTTCCTGGACTAAACTTGTCATTCTAGAGGAGCTTAATGTAAAAACAGCAAAGACAGCAAGGTAATAATATTTAGACAAAGGCTTAGGGAATGAGGAGGGGGAAGTTTAGTGTTGTTTGTCGCCTTCTTCTTCTTTCTTATCTTTTGGCGTGCGTACTAGTGCATTTGCCAGCACATTTCTTAGTATTGCATATTTTCAAGTTGCCAATATACGTTTACCAATTTTATAGGAATCACTAAACTTTGTGTTACCTTTATTTTGATTATAATTTGCCTAGTTTTTATAATTTGTTGTAAGTAAATATTTAATGTGGATTTTGTTTAAAACCATTTTTTTAAGCTGTGAGTTTCTACAGGATTTACAGGAACAATTCAAAAAGAAATATGAATATTAGCAATTATGATACTGATATTGTAATAACTTTGCTTACTTTGTTATAAATTTCGTTGCCTCCAAGTCATTTGAAATGGATCTAGTTAAATCAAAAGTCATTCTTGTCAAAATTAATTTTATTTAATGAAATTACACTAACAGTGTTATATTAATACGCTGTGTTTAAAATGCTAATGCATTGTTCCTTTAATGAAGATATCAGCCAGCCTTCGCCTGGAGTCCAAAAGAGTTAAAATCTTGGTCAATTTCCAAAACAGTGGAATGTTTATCATTACATAATAAATTCTGCAAGACTTCAAGTTCTTTTCCTTTTCTTTAAATCAGTCCAAATATCCGATCGGGAGAGGTCAATGAGTGGCCTCTAACAGGCAATAATAACTCCATTGTTTTTATATTTACTGGAGCTCACTGAGATAACCATATTGAGCACATTCTTGACGGCTACATCCATCTATCAACATCATGTAATGATATTCGCTCTAAATTAGATAGTTTCTCTGAATCATAGAACCTAAATGTTGAATTTATATGTAGCTGTTCTCGGGTAAAATAATAATTCAAAAACATTATTATTATTTAAAATTATTATTTTATATTATTAATCTTATTACTTTATGTATTTGGATACTTTCTATTTGTTGTCTGGTTTTTAAATATATTCACAAATATGGCCAATATGTCCAATCACAAATTAAATCCACATTAATCTTAACTTCCTAATTTTACCTATATAACTATGAAAGATATCTATATTTTAATCTGCTTATAGGTTATATATCTCGCGGTAAAACCCGGCAAAATACTATCACAATAATTTTATTGGTCTCGTTCGAACGTTCGGACAGTAAAGTCGTTATCGTAGATAACCATTAGTTTATAATTGCTTTTTAATTTCACAAGTTTTTGTTAGTGATCATTGGGTGATGATAGATTTTGTTATCATTGGATGATAACAAATTTAGTGAGTACCTATTTAATGAGTGGGAAGAGAGTTTGGCCTAAATATAAACTGTTCAAAAACAAAGTACATGGTATTTAGCCGTTTGGCCCATCAAGATTCACGGTTATATGTTGATGGTCATATGATTCAAAGAGTACCCAGTTTTAAATATCTTGGTTGCCATATTACTGAACAACTAGATCCAGATAAAGAGATAAAATGTAGAATCGAGATAGCCCGCACGACATTTTTAAAAATGAGGTCATTCTTCTGTAATGATACCTTGCAACTTCAACTTCGAAAGCGCATGATTAAATGCTACATTTGGTCAGTCCTCTTGTATGGTGTCGAAGCATGGACATTAAAAATATCCACCATTAACCGTTTGGAGGCCTTTGAAATGTGGCTGCACAGACGTATTCTAAAAATACCATGGACGGCTATGCTGACAAATGTGGCAGTCCTTAAGAGAGCAAATGCTACCCGTGAGCTGCTTGATAACATCAAATATAGAAAGATGGCCTATTTTGGACACGTAGTAAGGGGAGACCGGTATAATATTCTTCAACTTATTATGATGGGTAAAATCGAAGGACGCAGAGGAATTGGTAGAAAGCAGGCCTCTTGGTTGAAGAATATCCGGGAGTGGACAGGAATAAAGAAAGCAGAACACCTATTTAGAATAGCTCGAGACAGAGACAGTTTCGCCATGTTAATCGCCAACGTCAAGGGGACTTGATAGGGCACGTTAAGAAGAAGAAGAAGAAGACCTATTTAATTTACCTACTTCATAATATTTAACATGTCACAGAACGTCAATAACCCTACTAAGTCGTATTCAGCGGCGTTAGCCCAGAACTCGAATCTACTACCAAACAGAGATCAAGCCGTAGTTTTTACATCAATAGATGGTTTTAAAATACAAGACTATCTCCTACAGATTGGACCAATAGTGAACCCATATAATATAATATACTGTTCACGCATCTCTAACAATCGAGTATGCATATACTTGAGAGATAAAAACATTGTCGACGATTTTCTAAAGAATTATGGAAGTATCAGAATTAATAACACTCGTATAGTTGCTCGAAGATTAATTACCCCATCAGATAGATTGCTAATGTCTAATGCAAGCCCCACAATTTCTAATGAAGAAATCACAGGATGTTTACAAAATCTAGGCTTAACATTATTATCGCCAATGATACAACTGAGAATTGGAGCTACTGACCCAGCTTACAGCCATATACTTAGTTTTAGAAGACAAATTTACATCTCGCCTCCAGAAAATGCATCTTTACCGGAATACATTTATATAGAACAAGATGAAATAGTAAATAGGTTATATTTAACACTAGACAGCCACAACTGTTTCAAATGCAAGCAGGCAGGACACAATGCTTTACAATGCACTGCCTCATTTCCACCACCTATGAGTATAATACCTACAGGAAGCAATATTCAATCAGACAACATAACTCAGGCCCAGAATTCAGCACTTTCTATTTCTGACACCACTACCGCTTCTTCTTCCAATAATACACAACCCATCAAAGACCACAATTCACTAATAAAACAAAACGTACCCCTAGATATGTCTAAGCTATCTACGCCACAAAATCCAGAACTATCAAACTCACCCCTCTCTCAATCTTTCAATACCCCTATGAATCTTGAGATAAACAAAAATATTTTGGTGGACAATACAAAGGCCGATCATCCCTCAACACAAAATAACTCACAAAAACGTACCGCTTCTGCTGTTTCTTCTCCTACTTCTGAGGATGTCCAATTCGCAACTCCAACTATAACACAAAATAAGAAAAAGACCAAAACAGAAAAAAAACCTGAACAAAACATAAAGTTTTCAGACAATACTAATAGATAATCACTCGCCTCCTTTTTGCCTCAGCAGTCAGCAAGTTGAAAGTCTACTAGAAAATTGCTACGGCTGTTTTGATGTAGTAACGGTGGCGACGGATTATAACTCTGACATCGTAGCTATTATCACTATGCTGGATGAAATTCACCCACATTTAGAAGACAGAACAACAAAATATCGCTGCACTAAATTGAGGAAAAAATTAGCTCTACAAATTAATTTAACGAATTTGGATTCTGAAAGTGATTCATCCACTTTTTAATTTTTGTGCTCATTAATAAAATATAATCATTTATGTATAACAAAATTTTACAGTGGAATTTAAATAGCTTTAAAACTCGTTTACCTATGTTACAGTTGTTAATCAATCAATACACACCACAAATTATTTGTCTTCAAGAAACTAATTTTAAAGATTCCACCTGCATGAATCTAAAATCTTTTAATTCATATTTTAAAAATAGGGAGAATGCTGGTCACGCTTCAGGTGGCGTTGCCATTTATGTAAAAGAACAAATAATATCCAAAGAAATTCCTCTAAGCACAAATCTGGAAGCTGTAGCTGTACAAATTGGTACAACACAAAAAGTTAACATATGTAATATATATATACCTCCAAATTATAACCTAGAAGAACAACATCTTGTAAACCTAATAAATCAGGTACCTAATCCAAAATTTATACTGGGAGATCTAAATGGACATAACACTAACTGGGGTTCCTTTAAAACTACATCTACCGGAAAGAAGATTGAAAATATAGTGAACACGTTAAATCTTGCAATACTAAACGATGGTAGTAGCACCCACTTAAACTTATCGACAGGGACATTTTCTTCTATAGATATCTCACTTTGTACACCCACTCTTCAAATAAATCACAATTGGTACGTAGAAAAAGACTTATATGGGAGTGATCACTACCCGATTTTAATAGAAAAACACTTGATTAAATCTACGCCAGTTAAGCCTGATCCGAAATGGAGGTTAGACAAAGCTGACTGGGGCCTTTTTCAAGAAATTATCCGTAGTGAATCTTCAATGATTTGTTTTGATAATTCCATAGACGAAATAATTCTACAATTCAATAAAATCATAACCGAAGCAGCTATAAAAGCAATAGGAAAAACAAAGTTCATTGAAAGGGATAAAGTTACTCCCTGGTGGAATGAAGAATGTAAAGAAGCTATTAAACTAAGTAAGAAAGCTCTTCAAAAGTACAAAAGACACAAAAATCTAGAAAATTTAATCGAACTTAAAAGGAGTAGGGCTAGAGCCAAACTGGTTACCACAAGATCTAAAAGACAATCCTGGATAAAATATGTAGAAACGATAAATAATTACACACCTGTATCAAAAGTTTGGAGGAAAATAAAGAAGATAACAGGCTCGAGTTCATATCAAGGAATAGATTCATTAGAATTAGACAATAAATCATCTACAACAGACCATGCAGAAATCGTAGAAAAAATAGCCGAAACATTCCAGTTAACATCCTCAAATTCTATTTATGATAAAAATTTCCTAACATATAAAGAACAAAAAGAAAGTATTCCCATCAACATAGTAAACAATAATGAACCTATAAATGTACTTATCACAATCAGAGAAATAAGAGAGATGTTAGATTCTTTAAAGGACACATCTCCAGGTCCGGATGACATTCCAGCTTCTTTTCTGAAACACCTACCTGAAGAAGCTTTAGAAATTTTATTAAAAATATACAATCGTATATGGACTAAACATGAATTTCCCAGATTATGGAAATCCTCTATAACTATTCCCATTTTAAAACCTAATAAACCACGAAACAAAGCAGATTCTTATCGTCCTGTCTCTCTAACTTGTGTCATGTGTAAGCTTTTAGAAAAAATTATAAATAAACGTTTATTGTGGTGTCTGGAAGAAAACAACCATCTGATTAATGAACAATCTAGATTTCGTCCTTTAAAATCGGCCACCGACAACTTAGTAGATCTAGAAACGCATATTAATAACGCCTTCTGTAACAACCAGAAATGTATTGCAATTTATTTTGATTTGCATAAAGCATTTGATATGGCCTGGAATCACAAAATAATATCATCACTGAAATCATGGGGTTATCAAGGAAATATACTCGCTTTTGTTAAAAATTTTCTCCTAAATAGAAATTTCAAGCTAAAAGTAAACGGTCTTCTATCTAATGTGAAATATCAAGAAAATGGCACACCTCAGGGATCAGTGGTCTGTCCGACGCTTTTTCTTGTAGCTATTAATGATATAATCAAATCAATGAATAAACCCATTCAAGCCAGATTATATGCTGATGATCTCATAATATTCTTAAAGGGAAACAATATACAGAGTATGGCCAAATTACTACAAGATCAACTCGATAAATTTATATCTTGGTCTAAAAAGAGTGGTTTTCAATTTGCTTCATCCAAAACTCGCTGTATCCTATTTTCAAAGAGACCAAAGCAGATAAAGTAGATACCTACTTTAAAATTTGGAGGTCAGAGACTCGAATATGTAGAAACAATTAAATATCTAGGTCTAATATTTGATCAAGCTTTAACCTGGAAAGAACATATTAAATATATTTCAGCAGCATGTCAAAAAAGACTAAACCTCTTGAAATGTCTTTCTGGTACAAACTGGGGAGCGGACGGTAGGACTCTACTCACATTATATAAAAATCTGATCCGTTCCAAGATTGACTATGGATGCCAAGCTTACTCATCTGCTTCAAAAACAACTCTAAAAGTTTTAGATATGGTACAAAACAACGCTCTTAGAATAATATGTGGTGCATTTAGAACAACTCCTATTATAAGTCTTCAGGCCGAACTCGGCGAACTACCTTTAGATTTAAGAAGACAGGAATTAATACTCTCATACGCAGTGAAGCGGTACTCTTCACAATGTCACCAAACTATTTGCTCTTCAAGTACTCAGCATACAAAAACTCACATTCCCTTTCAAGAAAAATGCAAACGAATCATAAATGAACTACACCTTAAAGTTCCTAAAATCTATCCTAGCAAAATACCAACTCCCCCTCCTTGGCTAATATCTTCTCCTCATTTAATAATGGATCTAGCGTTAGAAAATAAGAAAGAAACCAATCGTCATATAATTATTTCTAAATATCAAACCTTAATTTCTCAATTTTCCTCATTCGAACAGTTATTCACTGATGGATCAAAGACTAAATATTGTGTAGCATCTGCCTTTGTAACACATAATGAAATAAAGAAATATAAACTAAAGGGGACTAACACTATCTTAACAGGAGAACTCTTTGCGATATATATAAGCCCTAAGTCATGTTAGGAAAAGTTCTCAAATTAACTTTCTCATAATTACGGACTCTTTAAATTCTTTAGAAATCATCTCTAAAATCTATTCTCCCCACCCTGTGGCCAAACTCATAAGACAAGAATTGCACAATCTAAATCACAAAAATGTTGCTTTCCTGTGGGTTCCATCTCATATTGGAATCGCTGGAAATGAACTGGCAGATAAACATGCTCAAGAAGCCTTAGAGGACGCAACCATAGAGATCTATCGAACAACTCCAGCGTCAGATCTAAAATCATATTTCCACAGCAAAATAGTTGATATATGGAATAGCAGATGGCATGAAAACCAGAAGCAGTTATTTGAGGTAAAACCAACATTTCAACGATGGTCTGATAATTCCACAAATCGATTTTCCCAAGTGATCATCTCGCGATTGCGGCTTGGTCATAGCCGCCTCACGCATGGTCATCTGATGACACGAGATCCTCAACCGGAGTGTTATGCTTGTGAGACCCCTCTGACAATAAAACACCTTCTAGTGGAGTGCCCGTTATACAGTGCGGAAAGAGTTCAATTCGGAATCCCGGACGATTTGAAAATACTATTCTCAAAGTGCGGTTCCAAAGTGATCCTTCAATACTTAAAAGCAATAAACTGTTTATATAAAATTTAATTGTAGTATTCTATAGTTATTATTATTGTTAACAAAACTATCATTTTCGCTAATAGCCGTACAGGCTGATGCGAGTTTGTAAATAAAAAAAAATAATTTTATTGTAATGATATTACGTTTTTCTACAATTTCGATTTTGAGTTTTGATTTCCAATTCCAAAATTGATTATAATTAATTGTGACTTATATTATTAAGTCAATAAAGAAAACAGTTTTATTTTTATTTTGTTTAACGTAACAGCCACCAACACATAGATTGAGTAAAAGCAATTATCTTTTGTATCAAAAGTTGAGTCAGGTAACAAAACAATAAACAAATAAATAAAAATTTTATTAGTACTAGATCCAATTTATCAGATTCTAACATAAATTAGCACCCATCTACAACGGTTAGTACTACGGTTAGTACCATGGTTAGATTATATCTCTGCGATAAACAAAATCTCACCTATTTGTGCCCTCTGGTTTTTATTACCAGGCACTATACTGTTTTGTTCGGTGAGCTCGGTATTCCCGCAGGGCATAATCTCCTGATCGGAACTGACCCCGGACGAGCTATTATCACCGTCTTCTAAAGCAGCATCCGCCTCTTTCTGTTTCTTTAGAAGATCGTCTGGGTACGACTTGGAGGATTTGAGGAGGGATCGGCCGCGTTGGATTTCCTCGACGCTGAAGCTATGCGGTATCGAGCTGCTCCCCGAAGAACTTCCACTAAAAACAGTAGTGTAATTAGAAATAATTATAACTAATCTAAAAGTCTATAGAATATAATAGACCAGTTGTTCTTATTTTTGTTGATTCCACAAAGCATTTGACACAGTAGAAACAGTCGCTATCTTAAAAGCACTGTCAGAATGCAAAATAGACCACAGATATGTGAATATTATTTGCAGAACTTCATTGCATCATTTAGAACATACAAATTGGCAGATGTGTGCTGCAAGGGGATACTTTGTCGCCAAAACTATTTATATAAGTGACGGAGTCATTTAAACGATTAGAGTGGCACTCAAAGGGTATTAAGATCGATGGAAAGATGTTCTTATAGCAGACGACTTAGGAAAAGCCAGAGTTATGCTTCAACAACTACAACAAGTAACACAGAGAGTCGGATTAAATAAACTACGGAAAAACAAAAATGATCACCGATCTCGTCCCCAATGTGCTAACAGAAATCGAGAAATCACCCATAGAACTTGTGAAAAGATTGTATTAGGGTCACGGAATAAGATTAACGTGAGATATCCAAGCATATGAATTATTTAGAAGAATAAGTTTGGGTTGGGCTGTATTCAGCATGTGCAATATTTACCAAAATCAAATACAAGGAATCAGAGATCTATCACTAGAAATGAAATTCATGTTTCTATAGTATGTTTGAAAATTATTTATAGCAACAGTTTCTACTAGTAATCTTTTGCCATAAAAACTGTGCTCATGCATTTCTACTTAAGTATAGTTCTACTTTATAAAGTAGAATCATGGACAGTAACCGAAGTTACTATGGAAAGGCAGAATTTAGCTTTGCAAAAGCTAGAATATTCTGAAATTATACAGAGAGGCTTTAAAGAAGCAATAGATAAAATCACAAAAAAAAAAGAAATAAAGTATAAAGAAGACAACAAGCAGTAGTAACAGTAAACATAAGAGAGCAAGAACCAGAAAATGGTTCTCGAAAACCAGTGATCTGTTGGATACAGCTGTAAATAAAGTTATGTTTGACAACATCCAAAGTGGATAGGCACCATCAAGAAAATATATTTTTATTTAGAATCCAACCTATCAGTTAATAAGAAAGATCAAAAAATAGATAACCAAAAACTTTTGACAAGACATGAAGTGTTAATGTAGGCGTTAAGGGAGATTGGTCTGGATGGAAAATATTTGAGGATGATTCAACAGTTGTACTGGAATCAAAACGCAGAATTAAGGATCTCCAAGGTCTATATACAGCACAACTACAAATAAGTAAGGGCGTGAGACAGGGTTGCATCCTCTTCCTTCTGCTGTTTAATATTTATGTAGAAAAGATCTTTCAACTTTCACAGCAGATTGAAAAAGTTATCAAAATAAAGAAAATTCTCATAAATAATTTGCGATATGCTGACGATACAGTTATAATAGCAGACAACATCAAAGAATTACAAGAGACAGCAAATAATATTAATACAGCGGGAGAGGAATATGGTCTCAATAGTAACGTAAAAAAACTAAATTAATGATAATCAGTAGACAATCTCATATGCAAGCACAATAGAACAACTTGTAGACATAGCTTAATCAGTAAATGAGACTATGATGAAGAAGATACGAGTAGTAATAGCTAGAAATACTTTTAACAGCTTCAACTGCCTTTTTCAGTGCGAAACTCCTTTGGGTCTCTCTATTCTCATCCTAAAATCCTACATATGGCCAATAATAATGCACGATTACGAGACCTGGCCGTTGAAAGTAATATCATTAAACCGTATTGAATCGTTTAAAATGAGGTGTCTCAGAACGTTGCGTAAAATTCCATGGTTACAAATGAAGAGGTCTTAAGGAAAGATAATATCCAAAGACAGCTTCTAAACATCGTTAAACAGAGAAAGGTTTCATATCTAGGCCGTAATTTAAGGAGCGACAAATTTAGTCTTCCTTTAACTACCCGCGCATCAAGTTATACCATAACTACACGCGTGGCGTACTTTGTACGCCACAAGAAAATACACTTAAAAACAGCGGATTTGTTTAATTTTTTTTGAAAAAATACACTTAGTTGTTTGTTATAAACCTTATTCGGTATCAGTGAATACTTGGAGTTCCTTTTAACTAAGTCAATTGGGATTTATAACTGGAATCATGGAATAACTGGATTCCATGATAAATAAAATTACTAATAAAAAATTTTTTTAAATGTGATTTACAGGAGAAAAAGTATTGTTTACAAAGAAAAATATAGTTTTTGCCATAATGACTAAAAAACAATTAAAATATGTACTTATATTACGACTTATAGTAATATAATCCTGGGGTATATTGTCCACCACCGGAAACAACAAATAATAAAATGTAAATTACGATCTTTCCAGAACGCCGATTATAACGAAACTAAAACCAAATTGTAAAGCACATTCCAGTGATAGGTTAGAAAAATAAGCAAGGTCAAAAATTAAATTTTTAAATATATTTCCAGTAGAATTCTTATATCTGGCGTACAAAGTACGCCAGCGCGTGTACGGCACCAGAACAATTGTTTCAACATAAAAAAATGTGATTTCTGTTATTAGTGATAATATAATTATTGTCTAATTGTTACTTACCTCGCATTACTATTTCCACTATTTTCTGTAGCTTGAAGCTGTATACTATTGATTCGACTAGCTAAACTGTCAGTTTTCCTAGGAACACTTTCGCTTTCCCCTTCGGAATCAGTGCAGCTGTAATCTGGTTCTGGTATAGGGGGTGCTCCAGGTTGCTGTGATAATTTTGGATTCGATTTGCTTGACGGTACCTTTTTCCTACGTTCTCTGGACCCTTAAAACAAAATAAGTCCATATATTTTAGTACTAAATTGCTCAATTTGATGCTTTAATTTTACCTTAAAACTTTTTTGGTCTTTGTTACAAAAAAAGTGTCATACAGGACAATACTTTTACTTGGAGTCAATAATGCTGGATATTATTTGAATCACATATTTCAGAAAATCCGTAAGTAACATTTTAACGGAAATTTAGATTATGTCGGGTATGGGTTGTAAAAGAGGAATTTCATCCATGTAATTCAGAAACCCCGCCGTTGTTCGACTATTTAGTGTTAGTGTATTCAGACAATACTGTATTTAACCGTGTAATGCAGAAATCCCTTAAGTACCGCATTTGAGGGGATTCTGTACTACATGGTGTAAAACGTGAATTGTGCGCAGTGGCAAGACTCCTTGGAAAATACTAAATTTCTTATTTTAATGTTCTCCAAAATTTAATGCTACCCAATATTCCAGTCCAAGAGGTATTTTGTCTCCATCAACTGACTATTAGTGTATTTGAAATTCATGATCTCCACACGGACACCGCAATGTTTTACATAAATCATGAAGGCGTTGGAAAAAGGTTGTAATGATGTATGTTCATTCATAATGCACTATATAGATTCTGTTCTGTCTGAAACAGCACGACACCAGCACATATTTTCGGACGGATGTGCAGGACAGAATAAAAACCATACAATGATTCGACTATCTGCCACCCTGGTATCTACAGGACGTTTTGATTAATCAACATTTCCCCATTAGAGATCTCACTTTTCTTCCATGTGTTGTTCTGAAGCTATTTTCTTGTGGCATTTTTACAATTTTAACTATTTAGAATGGGAAATAAGCCACAATATTATTAAAAAATGATTTTTATTAACGTTTCGACGCCCAAATCGGGTGCCGTTGTCAAAATACAAAATATTATTAATATAAACAAAAATGTTGTTGCTTAGTAAAAAAATTCTTCTAATAATTTATTTAATTTGACTCATTTATATCGGTAATTCAGATACATATGATACATTTTAAAGTAGAAGACTTTAAAATGATATTGCCAATATTTATGAGTTGCGTTCCTGGGACGACTTTACTGAAAGATAGTTCATTCGATTACATGAAATCAACCCCAACTCAAGAATATCCGTCACAAAAAAATTATAGCATGTGATCTGTCTTTAAAAAGACAACCACATGCAACGGTGACATTAAAATTCTCGAGTTAGAGATCTCATAGTAAATCACGAGGGAAAACCAGGAAAAACCTCGTGATACTATCCCGACATCGTAAGTATTTGGTCTTACATTTAATTTACTCTCAAAATTAATGTGTTTATAATGAAAATAATTATATTAAAAATAATGAATGCGAACAGTTTTACATAGGTGAAACATCAAGACCATTAAACGTTAGAATAAGCGAACATCAATCTTATATTAAAAATAGAGAATTTGATAGATCTCAAATATGTCAACACGCATGGGATAATGAACATAGAGTTCAGTGGAGAGATTCAAGTATAGTCCTGAAAGAAACAGATAGTAAAAAGAGAAAAATCAAAGAAGCGGCTCTAATTATGCTAAACGAAACCAATTGTGTCGCAAATTCCTCGGTGGAATGCAGTAGGATGTGGATATCCATACTGAAAGAGGAAGTCAATAGAAAGAAAATACCACAATTAGTAAGTCAATAGTCGAGTTAGTACATATTTTATATTTTAGTATTACTTATATACCCATGTATTATTGATATTATTTATAATTTAAACAAAATTATAGTAAAGTCAGAATTTGGTATTAATTTTGAGAGTAAATTAAATGTAAGACCAAATACTTACGATGTCGGGATAGTATCACGAGGTTTTTCCTGGTTTTCCCTCGTGATTTACTATGAGATCTCTAACGCGAGAATTTTAATGTCACCGTTGCATGTGGTTGTCTTTTTAAAGACAGATCACATGCTATAATTTTTTTGTGACGGATATTCTTGAGTTGGGGTTGATTTCATGTAATCGAATGAACTATCTTTCAGTAAAGTCGTCCCAGGAACGCAACTCATAAATATTGGCAATATCATTTTAAAGTCTTCTACTTTAAAATGTATCATATGTATCTGAATTGCCGATATAAATGAGTCAAATTAAATAAATTATTAGAAGAATTTTTTTACTAAGCAACAACATTTTTGTTTATATTAATAATATTTTGTATTTTGACAACGGCACCCGATTTGGGCGTCGAAACGTTAATAAAAATCATTTTTTAATAATATTGTGGCTTATTTCCCATTCTAAATAGTTAAAATTTCTTTCATGTGTTAGATATTTTGCTGTAGCCAAATGAAAAATGAAGAAAACAGATCGAATTTACACTGTAATGGACTACTTGGAGTTAATAGCGAATGCCAGTCAAAGACAAAAATTTTCTATTTATGTAGTGCATACTGATATGATAATAGACTATAAGTCATGGTGGCCCAAGTACTATAAGCAAAACTGTCTGTTGACTCGTATGCTCGTGGAATTACTAGAGAAATGAAAAAAACTTTTTCTATTGCATCCTTCATGCAGTTTACGCATGATTCAAGAAAACCTGATTATGTTGTAGCACTTGATTTTATTGACTCAGCAGTACAGTTTGAATATCAGTTAAGTAAGACCAACTCAAAACCTATTCTCCCAAAGACGGCAGCATATCCAAAAGGGTGTATAGCAATTAATGTGAAAAAATAAGAGATCTACAGAAGTTAAAATTCTGCTTAACATATTAATGTTCAGAGCTTCTACGAGGAGAATTTTGGATGGCCAGTAGTGGACCCACATGACGTTCTTGACCAACTTTGTATTTACGACATATTTAATGTATATAACTAAACAAACATCTCACTTTTTTGCAAGTAATACTTTTTAAAAATCCACGAGGAAAATAAAATTCCTGTAGCTGGCTGTATACCATAAATCACAAAAAATACAAAATCCTTTACATTACATCACAAAACAAAACGTTTTCGGATTAATAGGTAATCCATCATCAGTGTTAAGCCAATACCATGCATGCGTGAGCCACCAAAAAGTTATGGGTAAGAATCCTTTAAAAGTTTCAAGATATTAAATGATACTACATATTTTTAATAAAACAGAAGGATGTTGCAAATATTCCTGGATATGTGAGGTTCATTCCTTGCATATCACATTCACGTGGGTTAGAGTCCTGTGTTGCCCTGAGTTATATCCAGGAATATTTGCAACATCCTTCTGTTTTATTAAAAATATGTAGTATCATTTAATATCTTGAAACTTTTAAAGGGGTCTTATCCATAACTTTTTGGTGGCTCACGCATGCATGCTATTGGCTTAACACTGATGATGGATTACCTATTAATCCGAAAACGTTTTGTTTTGCGGTGTAACCCTTATTGAGGTCTTTTAAATATACCTTTTACAAAGAATCTTGTATTTTTTTAATACTTTTTATTTTAACCTGTAATTTAGAAACCCCGTAAGTGTAGCGACAAAATCTCTTTGTAAAATTGGCAAGAAAGTAAAAATTAATATTCAAAATGAAGAAAATCATTGTAAAACACTCATATGCACACAAACATCTCATTAAAATTGTAATAAATAACAGCAGTTGATTGCAAATCAGTATTTTGTCCACGACGAAAAATGATGTTCGGCGTACTTGTGGGGTTTCTGAAATATGTGATTCATTTACAGAACACTGGAAATATACTGCACACTGTGCAGTGCACAGGAGTTTGAATATGACAGTATGAAGTTACCTCAAGTGGTAAATCAAAAGAATATTGAGCAATAAAACTACACTAAAGACACACATAACATGAAGAAAAAAGTGTGGAATATTCCCAAAAAGTTGTTTTGTTTTGTGTTTTTCCACCACCAAGTACAATGCGAAACAGTGATAGGGGTCACATGGAAGTTAACTAATAATAATGAACTTAAATATTTACCAACCAGTCGATGCCTTTTGATTCAGTTCAGTCTTATTACAAAGCCTCTTTGGTAACTGGTAAACCTAGAAACAGGTGTCAGAGGATTGGTAAGAGACTCGAATTGAATCAAAACGAAACCATCTATTTTTATTTAATAATATTAACTTTTTTAATTCCAGTTGCACTGTTTTATGTAATTACTCGAAATCGGCGAATATAGATTAAATACCTCAGTTGTCTGCTAAACGATAAATATGTATAGTTGCAACTCTGAGATTTAAATAAATATCAGGGTAAAACAATCCAGTAAAGCTGTTTTGAATCTTTGTAATCATTGATCGTAAGTTGGATTTCAACCTGAAGTATAAGATGCGAAAGTGTTATGTTTGGCCTGCTCTCTTGTATGGAATGGAAGCATAGACGTTAACATTAACAAACTTAAAGTATTTTAAACTTGATGCATGTAAAAATTTTTGTCAACTTACCGGTAGAATGCGACCTCGAAGCCCTGATTGGTTGAGCGTAGGGATTACTCTGTTGTGTGTCAGCTGGTACTTTATTCGAAACGTTGTTGTTATTCGTCGGTTTGAAGGTATTGTTCGTTCTCATACTCTGCGACTTTCTGATTTGTGTTTTAGATGTATGAGATGGTAGACTTTTAGATCTGTAGCCGACAGTTTTCATATCTTCAGGAGACGCATACAACTTTGCACTCGCTGTTGGGTTAAAGGAAGATACGATACCTAAAAATATTTATAGCTGTTAATAACTGTTAAAAACTGTTAAAAGCTGTTAAAAACTGTTAAAACCTGTTAGAAAAAACTAATACTGTTAAAATCGGTTAATAATAACTAATCACTGCCAATTGCTGTTAATAACTGTTATAACGAAACGGGATTAGAAGCAATTTGCATTAAA
Organism: Diabrotica virgifera virgifera; assembly: GCF_917563875.1. Taxonomy (NCBI): domain Eukaryota; kingdom Metazoa; phylum Arthropoda; class Insecta; order Coleoptera; family Chrysomelidae; genus Diabrotica; species Diabrotica virgifera. The sequence continues at coordinate 10,259,889 of NC_065443.1, read as the reverse complement.
ACAATTATACCAGAGGTAGAAATACTATAGATGGCAAAATAATTATGAATCCTAAGTCTGCGGACGCTATTCCAATATTAACTTGCCCAGAAGAGAAACAGAATCAAATAATGAGCAGATAATGAATGTCAATATCTGTTAATAACCGTTAAAAACTGTTAAAACCTGTTACAGCACGACCAAATTCACTTTGTATTTGAGATTTAGATGCGCACTGTTGTTGACGTTCGGTTTTCCACATTTTCTGATTTTAGTACCGTTTTAGTACCGTGCAGGTATTTATTTACTTGGCGAGACGATACCAAAACACAATTCAAAAAATTTGCAAAAACCGAACGTCAGCAACAATGCGCATCCAAATCTCAAATATAAAGTGAACTTGGTCGGGCTGTAAAACCAATTATGAACTGTTAAAATTTATTACTGGCCGTTGGTAATCTTGGGATATCAAACTTTATTTATTTTTTCCCTGAAGTAATTTAGATGAGTCTGCTAGATTTGGATTCGGATTATAAGGAACGAGAAAACTTGAGACAGTGGTAAAAAAGAGAGCCTTAAAAGGCTAGAGACGCAAATAGAACAACATCAGGGAATAACTGGTAGCAGCCCCAGGCCCCAGGGAAGAACTTAAAGAAGGAGACAAAAGGTAAAGGAATATAAAACAAAGAAAAGAGGAAGTGTGAAAAAAGCACACACCAAAAGAAAGTAAGAAAAGAAGAGAGGGAAATATATGGAGATCAACAAATGATATAAAAGTATACTGAGATACTTAGAGTCAAAGACAAAAAGGGAGAGCGACCAAAAGAAATATTAGAAATATAAAAAAATCGGATAGAGAGAGACAAAAACTTTGAATACTATTTTACATACTAAATCCTTCTAAAATCGAATACCTTGGTCCCATCATGAGGAGCAGCGAAATATATGGACTACTGACACTAATCTTGCAGTGAAAAGAAAGGAACACGAGGACCAAGAAGTCAGAAGATTTCCTGGCTGAAAAATCTACGTACGTTGCTCAACACAACAACCACAAATCTTTTTAGAGCAGCAGCGTGCAAAGTACAGATTGTCATGATGGTCGCCAACAACCGAAACGGATGGGCACTACAAGAATTTTCAATTTTCAATTCGCATATTGAAATGGAAACGTAAAAAAAAACGCAAAATATAATTTTTATTATGTACATCAATTTTGGTTTTTTAATCATATATAAATACAATACTTAAAAAACCTTTACCTTCATCTGGTATTTCCCTATTCAAGTGATCATACTCTGAGTGCTTTCCTCTGGAAACGTCCACCTTCACCAGCTGCACATGAGAAGGTATCGGGGGTGGGGGATGACTCGGAGGTGGTAAACTTCTATTTCCCAGTAAGAGTGAAATATCCTCTTGACTGCGATGGAATTTGCTCGGCAACGTTTGACAATTGTAAGCTAGATCTTGAACCAAATCAGGAGTGCTGTGGAAGGTTCGTTTCAGTTCTTTTCCACCGGTGAAAAGTTCTGTGAACTTCACTTTGGGGTTCTAAAACAAAAATTAATTATTTGTGTATAATATATGTTATGATCTTCATGCGATTTTAGCGAATAAAAGAATATAAACGATTAAGTTGTGACAACCAGTTAGACAGAGGTACCAGTACCTATACTGAAATTAGAAGTCAGAAAAGTAATACAGCAAGCCAAAAATAATAAAGTGCCTGGATCAGATCAAATCCCTGCTGAGCTACGTAAACTTTGGGACGAGGAAAACATTGCCTGCTTAACTACTACCATTAATAAAATTTACAAGGAAGGAACAATACCAGATAATTGGTTGGAGTCTCCGTTTTTAACATTACCAAAGAAAAGCTGGCCCACCAAATGCAGCATTGTAGACTAATCAGTTCGATGAGTCACACTCTAAGATCGAAATTCGATGAGTCACACTGTAAGATACTTTTAAGAATTATACAAAACAGAGTATTCCTTCAAAATATTATGCAAGGGAAAATAGCAGGCAAATGCAGTCCAGGACGTAGAAGGACTTCATGGTTGAAGAACTTGCGAGATTGGTTTGGTATTGGTACAACCACGCTATTTAGGGTGGCAGTTAAAGTAGTATAAGCCATAAGCAATCTTGATTTAAAAATGATCTAGGAACTAGAAAAGCACTATTTTGAGAGGCAGGAATTAAAAAAAATTGTGAGTTCCGAAAGAACGTTTATGTTTGTTTCATTGACTTCGAGACAGAGCAAGGTTTCAGGGAATTGAACATGATGACGGCTAACGTCGTCTGAATACGGACACTACACCTACAGAAGAAGAAACAATTAGAAAACTGAGAATGATAAACTAAGAAATCAAAAATATGTTACTTACTTTGCTTTTACTTCTCTTCATCTCAGCAACACTGGCATACACCCTGCCCTTGCTGGGCGAACCTGAAGAATTGGAGCACTGGAATCTGGAGCTGCTCATCAAGGAGCTTTGGCTCATGATGCTGCTCTCCTTCTGTTTCTGGAAAAGCTCTTCTAACACAGAATGTTTTAGACTAGTAGAGGAAGGTCGCTGTCTGATCGACGCCGTTCGGGGTTGAACCGGAGTAGAGGTACAAGTACTACCTGGAGTGGATTGGTGTATCGACTCCGCGGAACTCGATTTTGTTATATCATCAGTCTCATCTTTTTCTCCTCCTAGTAAAAACAGTTAATATTATTAAAAAGAATTATTCAACATTTATTGGCGATCTGGGCAATCGGTAGATTATAATAACCCATAAATAAGTCCTGACGATTGCTTCAGAGAGAGGCTATTAGTTTGTGAGATATACAATTTTGAGTGAAGCAACTTGTGTTAGTTTAAAAAAATGGATAAAAAGGAATTTTGTGTCTTAATAAAGCATTGCCTTTTCGCAAAAAACTGTTGATGCCAAGGTTTGGCTTGATAAACTTTATTCGGATTCTACTCCAGGAATATCAACCGTTGAGAAGTGGTTTGCTAAGTTTAAACGAGGCGACATGAGCACCGAGGACGATGCATACAGTTCACCTGGAAAGACGCTGTTACCGAGAAAAACAGGAAAAAAAAGTCCACAAAATAATTTTGGATGATCGTCAAGTGAAGCTGTTCGAGATAGCTGAGAATCTAAAGATATCCAAGAATATGAATGTTTAGGTATGCGAAAGCTCTCTGCTAAGTGGGTGCCGCGAGAGCTCACAAACGATTAAAAACAACAACGAATGAATGATTCTGAGAAGTAGTTGAAGCTGTTCAATCGTAATTCAACCGAATTTTTGCGTGGATATGTTACAATACATGAAACATAGCTCCATAATTTCACAGCAGAGTCTAATCCACAGTCAGCCAAGTGGACTGCATGTAATGAACCGACTCCAAAGCATGGAAAGACGCAACAGTCAGCTGCTAAGATTATGGCATGATTACTTTGGGATGCGCATGGTATAATATTCATCGACTATCTAGAAATTAGGAAAACATTAACAACGACTATTACATTGCGTTATTCGAGCGCTGGAAGGACGAAATCCCGAAAACAACGGTCCCATTTGAAGAAGAAGAAGAAAGTTCTATTTTATCAAGACAGCGCACCGTGTCACAAACCAATGAAAACGGGGGCAAAATTTCATGAATTGGGCTTCGAATTGCTTTCGCAGCCACCTTATTTACCAGAAATGGCTCCCAGAGATTACCACCTGCTCGCTGATCTCAAGAAAATGCTAGCTGGAAAGAAATTTAACACCAATGAAGACGTAGTCGCCGAAACTGAGGCTTCTAAAGACAAATTTTATTATAAAAATGGTATTGAAAAGTTGTATGACCGCTATAATCGTTGTACCTCCCTTGACCTTCAAGACAACTATATTGAATAATCACATCAAATTTTATCAAAAATTTTTTTTTTCTATGCTAGCCTACGAACTTTTGAGCCCAACGATTATTAGGCCTGGATCCCGCGCACCAAAAAAAAAGTTGATTAATAGCAAGCTGAAAATTTGCTAATAGCTTAACGGTCTAGTCGGACAAACTTTGATGAACGGGAACACTGGAACAGGGGAAGTTTTAATTGTGGAACAGTTTAAAAATTTGGAACGTCAGATTACGAAAACGTCCCATGTATTTTGTCGGACAAAACATCCAATTGATTTGTTATCCTTTCATTAAACTCTCAGTCAAAAATCAGACTGCTATTACTAACCAACACGATTCCTGTCATTTGACATGTTTTTCGTGTTCCACTCATTAAACTGCCAGTTGGTGATAAACACCAGTCTGATTTTTGCATGAAAGTTTAATGAAATGGTAAAAAATCAATTGGAAGTTATGTCCGACAAAATACATGGAACGTTTTCGTAGATGGCGTTCCAAATTTTTAACCTGTTCCACAATTAAAACTTCCCCTGTTCCAGTGTTCCCATACATCAAAATTTGTCCGACTAGACAACGGTAATCTATTAATAAATTTTCAGCTTGCTATTAATCAAATTTTTTTGGTATCCGGGATCCAGGTCTAGATATGTAATACACAAACACACATAATAGAGGCAAATAAATATAAAAACAAAGATCTCTTACCTAATCCCGCGACCATGCTCTTTGCTCTTGCTCTGCCGACGCTAAGCGTGGTCTTTGGATCTCTTCTGGGCGGCAACGGGGCCTGCGTTGACCTGCCCAATGTACCGCCATAGGTTACCGCTTTCCTCGGTAAGGTAGCAAATCGACTACTCAACGGAATAGTGCCTGTACCTCCTGGTAAGATGGTCGACTTGCTCATAGGAAGAACCCCACAAACGGGGGGCCCCAGAGACATGACCGTCATTTGGACCAGATCTCCAGATTTTCTATTAAAATATGTACGTTAGTAAATAATTGACTTTGAAAAAACTAAAGTACTTTAGCTGTCAGAGACGAAAATGCCGCTGAACCTCTAAAAACCATACGAACAAACTGACTTTTGGGACCCCAAAAACGATGCACAAAGTTTGCTACTCCTACTCTCGGGCTTCCCCCTAAAACCCCCCACCAGTGAGCATCGGAAAATATTGATTTACCAATAATTCCAAGATATTTAGATTCTTGGTATGGTATGTTTAACAGTAAATGGTTGAGTTCAATTAGTTAGCACTATAAACATCCTGGATTAATCGATAATAGTATAAACGGCCCGGTTTCAGGTAAAATTTAAATATGTTTTCTGGTAAAATTTGTTTGCTTTATTATGGGAATACCGTTTAGTCAGTGTTAATTGTCAAAAGACCAACTCTGTCTACCTCGCTTGCTTATCGCTCCGGGTGGGTCTTAACAATGGGCCAGGTCAAATAAATTTAATAATATTTACGACCGCACTAATTGAACTCAACCATTTACTGTTGAACAAACCATACATCAATGTTTTTCGCCCCTCCTACAGGGGGGTTTTAGGGGGAAACCCGGTTTGCACCTTTTTTGGCGACCCAAAAACGACATACGCAGAAAAATTCAGCTTATTCGACTTGTTTTTAGAGATCAATTGACTACTAGACTACATAGAAATAGTACCTTATAAGATCTACGACATGTTCATGTGAAGCCGAAGATACATCTTCGTTATTTATTTCGAGTAAGAAATCCCCCTTTTTGAGTCCCGCAATGTCTGCGACGCCTCCAGGATCTACATCATCGAGGTACTGAAGAGCTGGACACTTATCTGAAGGAGTCAAATCCATAAGGGGAGAAGTAGCTTTGGCTCCACGTAAAATAAATCCAAAACCCTTCTTGCCCTTATGGAGCACCACCGTGCGTGGTTCAGCAGGTAAGTTTGCAAACCTAAAAAATTAGTAAGATCAGATAAGTCACATAGTACTAATCTGGATATTGTGATAACAATATCAAATTAGCTATCAAGGCAGAAATCACAAATATATGCATCTTTATCTCTATTGGTATAGTTGGCATGAGCCCATTTAAAGCAGTTTTTCTACAACCGTGTTAAAATAGTTATTTATGAAACAGTTCGTGAAGTATGCTTTTTGCGAACGCACGCGATTTTTAGAGCACTAGCGACAACGGAGCGAGTGCTATAAATCGCGTAAGTTCGCAAAAAATACTTCACGCACAGTTTCATACAATATTTTATCTACGATAAACAAATAAAAAAAGCCGTAACTCTTCGTCACTGGAATTCATTTCTATACTACAATTTTTAGAACTTTGACATTTAAAAATTCTAACTACTTTCAAACCACAAAAAACTTTTGTTGTAATTCGTTGCTCATATTGTCATCACCATGACAACGCGAAAGTTAAGGATTGTCACCATGACAACGCGAAAGTTAAAAACAGTGCGAAAAAATATTATGATATAAGTAATTATATAGTTATTTATGATATAAGTGTTATAAGTACAATTTTAAGGCACGCATGTGAAAGTTTGCAGAATGAGCGAAGCGAATTCTGCAATTCACATGAGTGCCTTAAAAATGTACTTTGTAACACGTATATGATACAATATTTTTTCTACAAACGTCTTATATAGCAACAATTATAATTTATTCATTCTCAATTACAGGACAATATCTACAAAAACTTTTACTTGAACTTGACTGACATTCCATTTTTATATTTTTCTTGACATTACATCAAAACTGCCTATACTGCCAATACGTAAATCATAACAACTATAGAATAACATCTTACTTTTATAATGAATTATTTTAAATGGGAAATAAGCCACAATTTTACTAAAAAAATGAATTTATTAACGTCTCGTTAATGAACTATCTTTTAGTAAAGTCGTCCCAGGAACGCAACTCATCAATATTGGCAATATCATTTTAAATTCTTCTACTTTAAAATGACATGCCTGAATTGCCGATATAAATGAGTCAGATTAAATAAATTATTAGAAGAATTTTTTACTAAGCAACAACATTTTTGGTTATTTAGTATAATTTTGTATTTTGACAACGACACCCGACTTGGGCGTCGAAACGTTAATAAATTCATTTTTTAGTAAAATTGTGGCTTATTTCCCATTTAAAATAATTGATTATAAAAATGCCACAAGGAAATAGCTTCAGAACAACATCTTCTTTTATTGTTGTATATTCTAACAAATTTTAATAGTTTTTTTTTCTACAAACGTGGTAAAACTGCAATAATACAGTTCAAATTAAATTTTAAAAAACCTTTTAAACCACCTTTTTCAAATTGCGCAAGTTGTACTATTAATATTAATGTTAATAAATGAAATATAAATATTTTGCCGTTTCACAATTTGACAATTCACTTTTAACTGCAGTGCCTTAAAATTTTTAAAGCACTAGTGCTTTAAAGTAGCATTTTTAACGCTCCTATGCAGGTTGGATGGACATTAACTCCTATTTATCCTTCTTCATATGCTTTTAACCAATCAGTAAGTTGTACATAGATGATTTGTGTTATTTCAGAAATTTTGTTGTCTGTTTATTCATAATGGATTATAATGACTGCTGTAGATACTAAAGTAATTTTATTTCTTAAAAATAAGCATTTTTTACGTCTACTCTTTACGTAATATTTTTTTGGACTTACGATTTCTTGGTTGTTCTTGGTGCGGTAGCAAAATGCTTCGAGGTACTTTCCCTCCTACCCAGTACTCGGCTGCTGGTCTGACTCGGAGGTCTCGGATCTTTCGCTACCATCATCGGAGCTTGGATGTTGTGATGGCGTAAGCGGACTTCCTGAGCACACGACGCCGGAAAGTATCCAGTGCGACCTCCACCACTCTTTATTTTTCCCTCCAGATAGCCATCATCAGTTGCAGCAAGGACTACAAGTAAATTAAGGTTAGATTAGTAGTACTCATTTCCAAAAAAAAAAAAGACTTTAACAAGGACTGTAACAATAATTATAGTATAATTGTTCTATCTATCCTACTCTACACTTCATAATACAGCGCAAGAGCGACGTATAAAGAGACCTAATAGTCTAGGGCGCATCTGTTTTGTGATGGACGTTGAGAGGTGACTCAAATTTTTTTGCAGGAATTTCTTGGAATTACCTCCTATAATAATAATTGAGTTATCCTCCCACTCAAAAATGCCCGGAACATTGTTTAAATAATCAAAATGTCAAAAAATGAAGAAAAAATTCGAATATGTTCTTCGTTTTTTGATTATAACTTTCAATGTAGTCCCTTCCGAGAAAAGTTGTACTGATATTAAAGTTGCGTAATTAAATTACAATATAGGATTGGTTACAGATTTTAAAAATTGTCGCCCTTGTTGCAAAATAGCAATAACTGCGAAAAAGCCATAAAAAACAAATATTTGCATTTTACGTTTTTCAACCATTTATGCTACACATAAGACCTTCATATTTTACCCAGAAAAACTATATGACATAATAAAACAATACTGTAAATTTAATTAAGATAGGTTTAATAGATTTTGCAAAATAAATTTTGTAATCCAGCTTTCGCAAAAAAAATTCATTTTTTCAAAATGTTGCAGGACTGAAAATAAAGCAGATAGCAAGTTGAATTTTTTTTACGTATAGAAGAATACTGTACCTTTCATTTGCAATTTTTAAAATTAAAATCCATTATCTATCACGGCGCCAGGATTTTTTTTAAATAAACATTAATTTTTGGTGCTACGCTCAGGAGCGGTGTTCGATACACACAAGTTGATTTCCACCAAAATTTCTTCCAATCTTTATCTAATATATTATTTTCTTTTCTCTATATTTTGTTGTATTTGAATATTTTATTTCCACAAAAATCAAACTAATTTGATTATTTTTTGTGAAATATTGTTTAAACAATTGCATATGTTTAAAAATAATAAACTTTTATTATCTAACTTAAAATATATGAACAAAGAAAGTTTTTGTCAAAAAAAGTGTTATTTCAAAGGACAGAGTATGTGTTTTTATTTTGCAATAAACAAATTTATATATTTATATCGAAATGTACTAAAAATTAAAACTTATCAATCATTATCAAAGGTCAGTGGAATGCCCGATCAGAGCAAACTATCCGCTGTCTTGTGCGTAGCACCAAAAAATAATGTTTATTTAAAAAAATCCCTGACGCCGTAGTGGTTAACCGATTTTAATTTTGCAAATTGCAAATGAAAGATACAGTATTCTTCTATATGTAAAAAAATTCAACTTGCTGTCTCCTTTATTTTCAGTCCTGTAACATTTTGAAAAAATGAATTTTTTTGCGAAAGCTGGATTCCAAAGTTTATTTTGCAAAATCACTTGTTTTTTATCGTTTTTTCGCAATTATTGCTATTTTGCAACAAGGCTAACAATTTTTAAAATTTTTAACGAATCTTATATTGTAGGAAATTTAATTACACAACTTTTATGGCGGTACAACTTTTCTCGGAAATGAATACCTTTAAAGTTATAATAAAAAAATGAAGAAAAAAATTGAATTTTTCCTTCATTTTTTGACATTTTGATTATTTAAACAATGTTCCGGACGTTTTTAAGTGGGAGGATAACACAAATATTATTATATGTGTTATTTTCAAGTAATTTCTGCAAAAAAATATGAGTCACTTCTCAACGTCCAAATGTACTAATATTTTTACAGATGCGCCCTGGTCTATAAGCCGGTAAAGACAATCCTGGATCCAAAATCTCTGAGAATGGTACGATAAGACATCCAAAATGATTGCAAACGTTTTGATAATACAGCTTACAAAATAAAAGCAAATTTTTTGTGCTTTTCGCTACAAGAGAATAAATAATATTACCACTCTTGTTAATCAAAGTGAATATGTCATTAAAATGAATTAAAATGAAGCAGTTGCTAAAGGCTTTAGAACCAGATGGATTTAAATGGATTTTGAACCCTTGTCACGTAAATTTCCTGGAATAATGACAGAAAAAAATGGGGATGAAGGTCTATACTGCGAAAACCAATGTTAAACTCAAATAACAAAAATTTATCCCTTATATGAACCACCAACAGCTTAAATATGTAGACCCATACAAATATCTTGGCCGTTGGTTCAACAATCAACTTGATTATAAACTAGAAATAAGAGTGAGAAGATATGTAACCCGACAAGATTATATCAAAATGAAAAGCCTATTTTGATATATGTAACAGCAGCATTGACATTAGTCTGACTGATACCTTGGACAACCCACACCACCACCGACAATGTCCTGAGGAGAATACAGTGTGTCCATAAAGTAACGCATAAATTCATTATTTCGTAAACCGGCGACTTCAAAGAAAAATTTCGAAACAGGTCGATTTTTATTTTTGATTTTCGATTTTTTGCCATATATATCATACTAGTGACGTCATCCATCTGGGCGTGATGACGTAATCGATGATTTTCTTAAATGAGAATGGGGGTCATGTGATAGCTCATTTGAAAGGGTATTCAATTCTCTATTCTCTAATACAAACATTAACATAATTATTTATACAAGGTGTTCAAAAAACCATTTTTTTAATTAAAATAATTGAGACAAAAAGAAGAATGTATATAATTTATCTAATTCAAAATACGTTTTAATGTTGTCAGAAAACAGGAAAAAAATATTTATTTGACAAATAAATATTGTTTTTCGCTTAAATTCAATGTTAAAGCTGCCACTCGCCTGCCTCTTGCCAGTTTGAGCATTTCGTATAAGCGAAAATCAATGTTTATTTGTCAAATAAATTTTTTTTCTGTTTTCTGACAGTAGTAAAACGCATTTTGAATTAAATAAATTACATACATTCTTCTTTTTGTGTCAATTATTTTATTTAAAAAATTGTTTGTTTGAACACCCTGTATAAATAATTATGTTAATATGTACATTATTAAATAGAGAATTGAATACCCTTTCAAATCAGCTATCACATGACCCCTATTCTCATTTAAAAAAATCATCGATTACGTCATCACGCCCAGATGGATGACGTCACTAGTATGATATATATGCCAAAAAAACGGAAATTAAAAACAAAAATCGACCCGTTTCGGAATTTTCCGCGTTTCGGAATTTTCCTTAAAGTCGCCGGTTTAGGAAATAATGAATTTATGCGTTACTTTATGGACGCACTGTATATACAAATAGAGAGCTGCTATAGATCATCAAGGTTAGAAAAGTTAGCTTCCTACGACACATAATGAGAACGAAAAGTACTGACTCACGCAACTGATCGTCCAGGGTAAGAATGAAGGAAAACGGGCTCCCGGCAGGCGTCAGATTTCGTTACTTAAAAATATCAGATACTGGAGCGGCCTTGATTCAAGATCTTTGTTTAGAGCCGCATTGAACAGTGGCCAATAGTGTCGCTGCCGTCCACTAAAGGTGTAACGTTACAAACGTCACATCTTTGCTATTTTATTTTTAAATAATTATTTTACTTTATTTTATTTAATATTTCATCAATAGTTATCTTCTGTATTCGATTTAACTGGTTTTTCCGTTAAAAACCTGTTTGGCGCCCGTTCTGTAGGCAACTCTCTTTTCATCTAAGTCATACTGAACATACTTCATAATCTTACATTCTAGCATCTGATTTAATCTTGTGTTCCATAGTCGTTATTTCAAATTTCATGTTCTGTGTTGTGTGTTTCGCTGATATGACAGTGACACTTCATTACTACTTACTGACACAAACTGAAAATGGAAGGGAAGAATTATTCCTTAACAAGGCATGAAATTTGAATATTATATTTATTTATCCATCAACACTTATTCTCTTGGGGTGAGTTTTTATTCTGTATTAATTTTTTATAGTCCTTTTTTCCTATACCTAACCTTCGATGTCTACGAGCACATGGTCAGTTTTAAATACCTATTTCTTTCCAATTTACATGTATGCACGTGTAAATCAAAATTTAGCTATTCCCCTCATCTTAATTCCATTTAATTTACCCTTGCCATCTACTGGTTTTTGAATACTATTTGGCAAAGGTGCATTTTGGTTATTAACTTCTTGATTGTCACTTATGCGCACTATATCTTCTAGTTTTTGGGATAAAAGATCACCGTCCTCCCTCCGGGAGCTTCAACAATCCTCAATCGCCGGCGATACAAGAACGAGGAACATGACATCTAGACTGCAACAACCAACACCTGTAGACCTGGTGGCCATGTCAAGTCAAGTCAAGTCAAGTCAAATTTATTCATCACATGCGACATTATACAAAGTTGTACATGTATGAGACAAGTCAAAGTTACAGACATATATAATGTACATATTAAAAGTATATAAATTAATAAATACCACAAAACATACTTAAAAGTTATTTGTAGAATATGGCTCTAGCTCACAAATGTATTGATGTACACACCTCCGAAAGTTTGGCTGATGTAAATTCATTCGTATATCTATTGGCAATTTGTTAAAGAAACTTATGGCTGCATAATGTGTGCTACCTTCCAACAAAACAGAACGATGCTGTGGAAGCATAAAGTGATTGTCTCTGAATCTTGTTGAATAAATATGGTTAAATTGAAAGATGAACATCTACAACCCTAGAGCCTGTTGTAAAACCAACAGCAGTACCATTCGACGTCAAGGAGTTACCATCGAACCAATACCAAATGCCATAAGTATACTCTACAAATCGTTAGTTTTGGCAAGAATTTGAATATGTTTGTTAATGCATTTATTAAGTCACATTTTTATTATATCTTTATTGAACAATAAACATGATTAGTTAAAGTATTGTTTTGTTTGCTTCCATTCTGGATTTTCAGAGTTCATATCTAAGATTAGGACAAGACGAGCACACACCTTGAGAGATTGAGCTAAGCTATGGTGGTGTACGATGGCTATCTTGGTTGGTTGAAGGTTGAAGTATTATTTTCGAATGGTATTTCGATTAGCTGGAGTAGTCTATCGCGTTCTTTTTGTTTCAAAGAGACAGCACCACAAGAAAAACAATGACAGAAAAACTGACGAAAAAAAGAAAGACATTTTTTAAATCAGGGCATAAAAAATTTTAAACCTAATCCTTCTCCGGTATCAAATGGCTCTTGGCTTATATAATAGAAAAAGTGGAGAGTACATAACTAAATTTATGGTGATCAGTAAAAAGAACATTCAACATATCGACCTGAATATTGAAGCCGAACGTATTGAAAGAGTACACCGATTTAAATATCTGGGATATACAGTAAATGATAAGTGGGACCCAGACGTAGAGATTAGGATCCGAATTGAAATAGCAAGATCCAAATTCATAAAAATGAGAAAGCTATTAAGCAACCGCAACCTCCGATGGCGCGCCACAAAATGCTATGTACTCTCTACGCTACTTTACGGAGTAGAAGGGTGGACGTTAACAGCAGCAACTATAAAGAAGTTAGCGGCTCTAGAAATGTGGCTGTATCGACGCATACTGAGAATTCCTTGGACAGACAGAGTGACCAACACAGAGGTATTGAGACGAATGGGTAAAGAGTTGGAATTGTTAACAACTGTTAAAAGGAGGAATGCGTCATACCTGGGCCATGTGTTCCGTAATGATAAGTACAGTCTGCTACAGCTTATCGTCGAAGGCAAGATTGAAGGTAGAAGAGGTTTGGGCAGGAAGAAGAAATCCTGGCTGAGAAACTTGAGAGAATGGTTTCAAATACCAGAAGCTGCGAACATAATACATGCGGCACAAAACAGAGAAACCTATCGTTTGATGGTCGCCAACCTTCGGTAGAAGACGGCACATAAAGAAGAAAGAAGAAGGAGAGTACATATCACCATATGGTCTTGCTAGATATGGACAACACCAAAACCCTAGATATATTCGTACCATATATAATTTGAATAAAATTTAAACAATTAAATGAATCGCTTTGAAATTTTTATCACATATTAAGCACCAAAGAACCCTCATTTGACAAAAATTTCAAAGCTGTACACTAATTTTTACAACAGTTATTAAGAAAATATTTTTTTGCAATTCCGACCTTTTTTCGCAATTATATTAACAACAAATGAGTATATCAAACTTTGTAATACGTCATTTTAAAGCTTTTTCCATAATCTCGAAGATATTTGTACTAAAAAAATCATAAGTTTCACTGTTTTTTGTTGATTTGAAAAAAAAGGGGAAAATGCCATTTTTTGACACTTAATTGTTTATAAATAAAAATGGCCGCCAGATCCTACACAGAAAATAGTTACAATTTGCTCTTATAGGTATTACCTGTCGAAAAAACGCTTCAGTACCCTGTCTGTTCAAGTGTCATGGAAAAAACCTTATTACCTTGGACTAATACTAAAATAAAACAAATAGAATCTTACCTTCTATAATATCTCCTTCTCTTATGCTGATATGACCATCTTCTTTCGATGTGTAGGACTCTATGCAGACCACGGTGCTGCCAGGCATCCAGATGGTGCAGTTAGTCGTGTCCGAATTAGCGGTACCCACTCCGGAACTGTCGCTGATGATGTCGCTCGTGTCTCCCAGGCTTTTATCTGTAACACCCAGTGCGAACACTGAGTACCATCAAATCATTTGTAAAGGCACAAGGTTAATGGTATGTGGATGAGAAATGTGTCCAACAGAATATATGTTATTTTTGGAATTGTTTATTTAAACTTTAGGTTAAAGAGTTTACTATTTGGTTTTAAATTTTTTGGAAAAAAGTTTCATTAATGTTAGAAATAGTAGGTATGTACTGCTAATTCGGAATACAAAGTAGAAGCAGAATATATTTTTGCTCTCTTAGAGATAAATGTTATAAAAATGTCACCGACGAAATGTAATCACCGACGTGCCTTTTTTCTGTCACATACAATTTAATGCGTTAGAAAGAAATCGAAAAACTTTGACGCACTGAAAGATGATCATGAGAAATACTGTAACTGTATTTTTTACTGACGTTTATAACGTCTAATTTAAAATTATATATACAATTGGTGTAGAATGTAAACATACAACCCCGTGACGTCACGACGAGTTTTGGGGTGGCTTTTATGCTTTTTCTCATGAGGATTTTTCAGTGCGTCACAGTTTTTCGATTTCTTTCTAACGCATTAAATTGCATGTGACAGAAAAAAACGCACGTCGGTGATTACATTTCGTCGGTAACATTTATAACATTTATTGTAGTTGTCAATAGATGGCGCTATAATCGAAAAAAAAATTATTTACGAATTATATAATATATCTACGAATATAATCTGTTCAATTTATAAAACTATACAAATCAAAGAAATTACCATTTTATAAATGCAATAAACACAATTGATTTGATTTTATGCCAAATTGCAAATAAAATGTGACAACTGTCAGATTTAACTAATATGTCATGTCACTAAAATGTATATTATCACAGATTTACCTTTTTTTTATCATTTGTGAATTCGGATAGATTGATGATATTTTGGATAATCATCCCTACTTAGAATTAGAAATACACTCAAATATACTCAAAATAACAGAAAAGTAAAATTTCATTTTCTTCTTTATCCTTTTCAGCTTTTCCCTTTTCAGAGATCTCTGGTCTTTATTCTACTTCGTCACTCATTATTGTTCACCATGTCTTCTTCATTTAAACCTTTCTCTCTCAGTTCCTCTGCCACGCAGTCCTTCCATCTTCTTCTTGGTTTACCTCTATCTCTCTTTCCCTCAACTTCTAACAGTTCTACCCATCGTTCCACACATTCTCACCTCTAAGTGTTCTTCTTCTTCTTGATGTGCTTATCAAATATTCTGGACCTTGCGTTCTAAATATTTTTCCTTACGAGATGGCTTACAGATGGCCATGTCTGGATTAATTTGTAACTTTCGAAATTTGATGGTGGTAAGTACCGGTTCTTCTTCATTATTGGGCCTCCTCATTTGTGACTTGTTCAGTCCACGGGATTTCAAGTATTTAAAAGAATATACTATAATTTTTGTTAAAATTGAAATTTAATTCCCTATTTAAATATATACTATTTTTTAAATTTCGTACTGTGTTGTGTGAAAGATGAATTTGTAATGAATAATGATTTGGTTTGATTTAAAATTAGAAATTGGGCAAAAGAGAGAGGTCTAAGTGAGCCATTCCTGAATTAGAGCAAGTCTTATGTTAATTTAGAAAATTAACATTCAAGGATACATTCACTTATGCACATGCTATACATCAATCATAAAATGCAGTAGATTTTTATGGAAAATTTCCAAGAAAATATATTTTTTCGTTTATGTTACCTCCTTTTAAAAAACTGTTTTATCTATGGCAAGGAAATCTTTAAATTAGGGTTAGCTGTCGCTAACCCAAGGTTTATCATATTAGATTTTGGCCTCATTTAAATTTTCGTATTTCCCCTTATTGGGAGGAACTTCCAGAGCCTCATGCTGTATCACACATAAGATAACAACTGCAGCAGCATAGCAGATACCATGAAAAACTCAATAGCTGCCTGTACAATACTTAGTTTTTTTAATGTTCAATAAATACGATTAGATACTACTATTATCGGTTTGTAGCGTTCTCCGACGCCTTACGACTCCTAACCGCCATTCTTCTCTGTTTAACCATAGACCTGGAGGGATTTCTCTTTCCTCTAGTTATTCTTCAATCCCCTTCATTCAGCTTCTTCTCGGCCTTCGCCTTTTCCTCCTCCATTGTGGTGTCCACGCGAAAATCTGTTTAGGGATCGTGCCATCTGGCATTCTCTGTACATGGCCGTACCACAGTATATAGAGGTTCCACAGTAAAACTACTCCTCTGTCGGCGCTTTGATCTCAAGAAGTAATACCAGCAGTACGCAATTGGTAATTCACCAGTGGTGGATGCGGGTTTTCCCTGTTAAAATCAGTACATTTTTATGCGACTAGCAATGCCAGAGTGGGGCAAAAGCGACTAAGAACATTGCGCGGTCGCCATGTGCGACTACAGATTTTACTTCCAATTTTTCGGAGAGTGGTTCTACTGTCCCTCTTTATACTGTGGCCGTACCATATTAGTTGTTTTGTTTTTATGTCATCAATTATTGTATGTGTGACTCCTATCATTTCCCGTATTCTCTTATTTGGTATCCGATCTCTTCTTGATTTGCCTGCTGCTCTTCTCCAGAAGTCCATTTCTGTTACTAGTAGCATTTTCTTTGTTCTTTGTTTCACTGGCCAAACCTCACTGCCATATGTGATTACACTTTTAAGTATGGTATTGTATATGAGCTATTTGTTCGCTTTAGATATTGTTTGGTCCCACAGAATGCCGTTCATTATGGATATGGCTTTTCTACCCTGTGTGTTTCTGCCTTTTATAGCAGCATTCGAGTGTTTCATCTTGAGTTATCTTCATTCCCAGGTACTTGTATTCATCGCAGTGTTTAATTTCTACCCTATCGTCTAATGCTAATGTAATGGACTGACTTTCGCGTCATGTAACTCAAATCGTCACGATCCTGAGCAATTAGAATGTGGTCATTAGCGAAACATAAAGTGTATAGTATTGTCTCGTCATTGAGAGGGATTCCCATGCCATTACATTTTCTTTTCCACAGCTAAGTGCTCGTTCCACATAAATTTTGAAAAAGGTAGGCGAAATTCAGCAATCCTGCTTTAGTTCTTTCGTGACCGTAAATCTCTCAGACATCCTTGATGAAGTTTTAATTTTTGCAATCGTTCCATTTACAGACTTTTGACTGATTAAGATAAGACTTTTTACCTACACTTCGTATCTAGAAGACTAGAACTAGTCGAATTATTGTTACAGCGTCTAGTTTTGTATTGTACCCCTTGGTGGAATATTCTTTACTGTGCGTTGGTATATTATTTTATTATCTACTAAACTAAAAAGGGATAGTTCCCTGGGTTGGATGCATACGATATAGTTAAATAAACTCTAACATCAAAGTAAAACAACTTCTACGTAATAGGTATCATTATATAATATGAATCTCAATTGAATCTTCTTACAAGCCTTTTTGATGACGGGTAGACCTAGCAACACGCGTCAGAGGATGATAAAAGATTCGAATTGAATCAAAACGCAACCGTCCATATTTATTTTGATTCTTTACTGTGTTTCATTTAATGAGGTTATCACAGAGGTTTTACCTTTATATTAGATGAGTAATTCTTTACAAAATCAACTGCATTTTACGAATTATATACTTAAAAGATAAAATATACGTTACCTGTCACAATGCTGGCTGTATCAGTCTCATGTCCTGGCAGAGCGCTTCCCTCCGAGAGGCTGGAACTGGCTGAACTGAAAGGTGCTGAGGATCTGTCACTAGGACAAGGACTTGGAGGTAGGGCTAGGGTACTCATGGACGGTGCCCTGTTGAGCCATCCTATGGCAGATCTGCGCTTTGGATTATAACTAGGTGGACCGCGAAAAGGGACTGAAAGTAACACGTCTGACATCAAGGAGTGTGTGGATTATTAAATGAGGACAATCACTAGGGAGTTTTAAGGGTACATGAACAATTCTATACTATATATATCGCTAGTTTAATTTAGTATTAGTCGTCGTTGAGTGACCTTTTCTGAGTAACTACTCAATATACGCCCTTTTTTAATCAATGTTGAATACGTACGATACTTGACTTGCAGTGAAAGATCATTTTGCTTGGTTTGCTGGCTTGCATGGATCGTAAACCAACAAAATTTGATCTATTTTCTCTACCGTGCTACTAAATAGGCTATTTTTATAAGTACATAATATACTGACAGTTTGAGTAGAATTCTTTAAATGGTCACTCAAAAACGACGTGTTTATTAAATTTGATTTCTTTTTAGATATTTTAAATGAAAAATTTGTTAATGACCATTATGATATTATTGCTAAATTAAAAATGGTTTTCTATAGCTGTCCTGAAATCTAATATTTGGTTTAATATTCTTGTTTTCGCAGTGACAAGAGTATATAATTTTGTCTATCTCTCTTGATCTATAATGATCTATAAAGATCTGTACAGTCGAACCCGCTTATTGGAATAGCCTTCCTGCCAAAAAAAAGTATTCCTATAACAGGGATATTCTAATAACCGATCATATAAGCCTAGTAAAAACGTTTTGGGACCTCAAATTTCTATTCCTTAATCCGGGATATTCCTTTAACCGGTATTCTAATAAGCGGGTTCGACTGTATTCCATTCGTCTCTGCTCATAGTTGATATAACTAAACAAAAAAGATAAAATGCATGGTTATGATAGCAAATCTACTAAGATGTAAGTTGGAAGTGGGGGTCAGATAATAGAATGACTGATAGAGTTTAAATACCTAGGCATCACACTATCTAGTTACGGAAAGCTAGAAACAGAAGTGGAAGATCAACTGAATAGAACAAACAGAGCCGCATGTTACCTGAATGAAACATACTGGAAAAATAAAAATATAAAGAAATAAATAAAGGCAGAATTTACAAAACAGAGTGCCCGAATAGCTCAGGCGGTAGCATGTCTTCCACGCAGGTAGGTCGGGGTTCGAAACCCAGCGCTGGCGAGAACATCTAGACATTTTTAAATGTCTATAGGACCCAGGTCAACTCAGCCTGATTAAAAATGAGTACCTTGGGTAAGACCAGGGGGGTAATAATAGGCGGTTGAAGCGTAACACTGGTCCTGTTACCTTCCTTGTATACCGTAGGCCCTAGATATAGCAGACTCCCCTGCTATAATCCCAGAGCCGCATTAGCGGTATAAAACGGGAGAGTATTATTATTGTAGAATTTACAAAACAATCATCAGACCATACGTGGCAGAGACACGACTTGACAAAGGGAGAACAAAAAGGATAGTAGAATCAGTAGAGATGAAAACCCTTAGAAAAATTTATGGTAAGACACTATGGGATAGAGCTAAAAGTATAGATATACGACTGAGATGCAAAGTGGAGAATATCAAGGACTGTAAAACAAAGAGAAGAGTAGATTCGAACGATCACATAAGTAGAATGACAAAAAATAGAGTAACAAATACGGCAAGAGACAGTTCCATAATTGGAAGAGGATCAGTGGGAATACCATTCAAATATTTGTTACCAGTCAAGTTTTCGTGTATGAAAAATGGATCTATAAGTCTATTTTGGATAATTTCCATCCAAAAATTCAACTTTTTTTGGTTTAACTTTCTAACACGATTGGGCTTTCTAGCTGTCAAAGAAGCTGTTCAGTTAGTAGAATTTATTTGGTAAAAAGAAGAATAATATATGTATATTCTTATATCCTGAGCTTCCGTATATTTATAAGTAGGCTCTTCTCAAGAGTATTATAAACGCACAGTTAATCGTATTTCTTATATATTATTTTCATTTAATCACTGATTTTAATGCTGCTATCATACTCCGAGCAGCAGTTATGCAGCATTTTATGCAGCTATTTTGTATGTGGTGGGGATATTGACTGCGAAACCTATGGCTTTATTCGCTTAATCATAATTTCCTAAATCAGCTATTTCAAAAGAAGTAATATTAAAATTAGATGACAGAAACAATCAACAATTATCAAAAAAAAACATAATAATGAATAAAATTTTTAAAAAATATTAGCAACTTTTAAACAAAATTATTAATCCTTAAAAAAACATAATGGTCAACTTTTTTATTTAGGTTCTATAAAATTTTTATTTTATTTTTCTGAAATAAATATTTCGATGTTAGATCTACCGAATAGTATATCAAAATTCAGTAAAACATGCTTGTGAATAAAATTAATAAAATTTATATGATAATCGTAAAAATAAATTAATAGGTGGCATGCGGTTAAAAGAACATCAAACATTAAAATAATAAAGTGGGTTGATATGATAATTTTCTATATATGGATAGATAAAACGTTTTTTAAAAATTTCAAGTGATTTAGCTATTTTGTAATATTTTATTGATCACAGACTTGACAGATTTGAATATAATATACGGAATCATTTGAAATACGTTGAAGAACAAGACAAGAAAGAACACAATGATAAAACTGTGTAATACAATGGCTGCATCTACGAAAAAGATTTCTTAGAAGTGGAAAAGGCATTAAATAACTACTTAACCAAACTAACTAAATTCTAAAATTCTTTTTCTTTTCAACGTGTTTTCATCCACTACTGGACCGAGGCTTCCCCACGAGTTTTCCATTATTCTCTGTTTTGTGCTATTTGCTGCCAGTTTCTCCTTACTTTTGCTTCCTTTCCTCTACTATGACTGTATTCGCGTGGTCTCCAATTACAAAATTTCTTGTCCACCGTTCGTTATCTTGTCGTACTACGTGTCCTAAACAGCTCCATTTCATAGTTACATTGGCGTATATGTATTTTAGGAGTATTCTATATCAGGAAGCAATCCTTGTGTTTCCATTTCTTCTAATACGGCTCAGAGTTCTATATAATTGGGTGCTTTATTGTATTCCACAAATGACAAATGAAGAAGTTCATTCATATCCACTCATATTTTTAGTGAAAAATGCTATTTTATGGGTCCATAATCTCGGAAACAGTTCGTCGCCGAAGAGAGAAAGACGAACTTTGGTAAAACAAAAAATTTGATAATAAAGCAAAAGAACTTATATTATCATGAACAAAAGGCATTTTTAAGATATAAGTAGGTATTCCTAAAAATTTAATATCCAGAAAAGAGTTCGACAGGGATGTGTTTTGTGACCCTTGTATAATATAGGACCTACTGTGTGCACAAGCAAATATAAAAAGTCCATATTTTATGGTAGGGGAGCCCAAGCGGGGATTTTTGCAGTTACTCGAGCGCGTCAGATTAGCATATGAGGAGAAACCTGGTACCCTGCAGATGTACCTCTACCATATATTGGCTCTTAACACAGGTGAGTTCGTTAAGGGGGGCCCGAAAAAAAAACCTATCCTTAAAAAATCTCGAAATTGTGAGATTAAGATAAGGTCAATTAAGTAGGTACATGCAAAAGAGTGTATATTTCAAAAATCTGACGATTTGAGCCGGGCGTAAGGAAATGAGACATAAAAACAAAACAACTGGTATGGTACGGCCATGTACAGAGAATGCCAGATGACAGGATCCCTAAACAGATTTTGGCATGGACACCACAAGGGAGAAGAAAAAGAGGAAGGCCGAGAAGAAGCTGGAGTGAGGGAATTGAAAAAGAACTAGAGGAAAGAGAAATCCCTCCAGGTCTATGGTTAAACAGAGAAGAATGGCGGTTAGGAGTCGGAAGGCGTCGGAGAACGCTGTAAACCGATAGTAGTAGTAGTAAGGAAATGAGTGAGTCCCAACGTTTCACAAGAAAAAAGCAAATATTTCGCGAAGTGAATGACAGCTCGAAAAACTAAAAAATATGTGCTATATATTTTTTAAAAATCTATCGAATGGCACCAAACACGACCCCCCAGGGAGGTGGGGTGGGGGGTTACTTTAAAATCTTAAATAGGAGCCCCCATTTTTATTGCAGATTTGGACTCCTTACCTAAAAATAAGTAACTTTTATTCGAAACATTCTTTCGAATTATGGATAGATGGCGTTATAATCGGAAAAAACAATTGTTGGAAATGGAAAATTTACTTAAAAAAAGCGCTAAAATGGAAAACTTTATTTAACTTTTTTTGGTTTTAGGACCTAATCTTCACAACCCAATAGGTCCCCATAACGCTCGAGTGACTGCACATTTAGCATACTTTACTCCCCTACTATTAATCAGCTGATAAGAAATGAAGCCATAATTTTAAGCGTAAATTAACAAATTAAAGCATTATTAGAATAATAATAAAAGCAGCATAGAGATTAATTCGACCATTATCACAAGTGGGTAATTTCAATTATCTGGGGTGTGTTAAGGCTCTACCCGATAGATAAGAACAAAAAAGAATACAGAACAAAAGGCACATCATACACACAGAATTAACTAAGCAAATACAGAGACCAGGTAACAAATTCCCGAGCCCTTACGAATTAAAAAGAAGAAGAAGATTGTTAGACAGAAAAGTCCAAGGTAGCTGCAAACAAATGTAAGTTGACCAAACGTAGATTAGAACGATTACGAACGTTTAGTGAAGATGTGGTACTACTAGAATAATATTAATGATATTACTAAATATCTTTTGTATGTACCTACGTTTCATTGATTTTTACTCTAGTAATTTCATTAATTTTTTAAAAAACGTTTTAAAACACTTTCTGTCTCATGCAATACATGAAATCAACCATACATAACCCAGTCCAATTCGATCGCAGAACCATCTTACAACAACAAACTTACCAACATCTTCCTGCTTGTATTTTTGAATAATCTCAGCCAGCTCCATGTTCCCAGCGATGACAGCTACTTGACAAGGTGTCTGGTTAGCGTAGTTGAGAGCTTGCCTGTCTGCGCCTCGGAACAGCAACTGTCGAGCACATGATTCTTGGCCGTTGACTGCGCAAACGTGGAGCGGGGTATTCCCAGAGGCGTTTTGAGCGTTCATGTCCGCTCCGTAAAAGAGGAGGTGTTCTAGGTGAGCCTGAAGACCAGTCCGACAAGCCTGAAAATACACAAATACAAAGTAAAGTAAATTTATATTGATGCTTTGGAAGACTCTAAAATGCAACCAAATAGTGCCGAAAGAAAAAATTTTAACATTGGTATCAAAAAAGCATAGAGACGTCAGAAAAAAATACCAAAACCTAAGATAAAAAGTCAAGCATAGGTGAGGAGCAGACTTTAAAATCGCACTTTGTCCATATTTTCTCATTTTGACTTAGAGGTGGCAGTGGATTCGTCAAAACATCATTTATTAATTTACATACTCCTAGACATGCTAAGCGTACTATTTCACGTATATTTTTGGCTTCAAAAATTACCTAGACAAACAAAACGCATTTTGTCTATTACCGAAAGACAAACAAGTTTCCCTTTTTTTATAATCAGTACAAGTAAACCAAAATGAAGATGCCAAAACAGTCTAAGGTCATGTCAGTGAGTGGAAATATAGCAAGAAATTCGAACAAATTTAAAAATACTTTTGCCCTGTATGGTATAGAAACGGGTTGTAAAGAAAAACAGCAAATTCAGGAAGTAGTTTTCTTTTGATGCATTGGAGAAGAAGTTTTGGATCAGTTTGAAATGAGGCTTTAATTTAACAGAAGTAGAAAAAGAGACGTATATTTGTTGATTAAAAGGTTTGTGGGAGATTTGTAATATTACAGAAGAATATTGAAAATTCAGTGGATTCAAAGGATTACCAACGTTGAAGTGATGGCGTTTAAATAAGGAGTTAGAAATTATGAACAATATAAAAACAAGAAAACTGGAATATTTGGGTTACATTACCAGAGGAGAAAAATATGAGTTGCTGAGAATTATTATGCAAGGAAGGATCCAAGGAAGAAGACGCATCTCCTGGCTGAGGAACCTTAGAGAATGGTTTAAGTGTAGTTCATTACAACTGTTCAGAGTAGCAGCCAACAAAGTGATCATAGCCATTATGATATTAAACCTCCCATAGGAGATGTTACTTTAAGAAGAAGAAGGGAACTTATTAAATAGAGTCATTTGGCAGTAGCATCACATAAACTCAATAGAAGAAAGCAGGAATCAGGTGAGAATTTTGATTATTTCTAGGTGATTTAAGAAGACTAGCCGCTGATTGTGATATTGGTACATTGAAAGACAGAGTAATTAAAGATCTAATAGTGATAGGAATTAAAGACAAGAAAACAAAAGACAGGTTATATTACAACTATTTCTATCTATCTATTGCCCTTCATTTGTCCAAACTTGCTGTCCATCTGGTCTCTGCGTATCTTTTTAGGTCATCCGACCATCTCGTCTGTGGTCTGCCCTTTCCTCTTTTATGGTCCCAATGTCTCCAGTTCGTTATCGCTTCATCCCATCTTCCGTCTTTTTAATGGCTATTGTGTCCTGCAAATTTCCATTTGAGAGTAGCTGCATGTTTGTTTACATCTTTTTCTTTGGGTTTATTTATGATCCATGTAGTTTTCTTTTTATCACTTAGCTTGAGACCCATCATCTACCTTTCCATTGCCCTTTGACTCTTGGCCAACTTTTCCATATTTTTCTTTGTTAAGGTCCATGTCTGTGCTCCATAATATACATATTATATATTATGTAACATATTATGTAAGTATCTACTGGTAGGACACATTGATCATATACTTTTGTGTGGAAGTATTGGGCATATTTCTGGTTTTTAAGGATATAGCTCATTTTTCCGAATGTCATCCATGCGAGTCTTATTCTCCTTTTTTTTCTGCTGTTTGATTTTCTTTACTCAGTTTCATTATTTGCCCTAGGTATATATGTACTCCTTGACTTTCTGTATTGTAGTTGTTCCTATTTGCATGGTTTCGTTGTCTTCTTCCTTGTCCAATTGTGTATACCTCGTTTGCTTCCTTGTCCAATTGTGTATACATACAACTATTTAGCAACTGAAAAAATTATTTTAAAAGAATGAGACCATGCATTCTGGCCATTTATTAATAAAGAGTTGTCCAGTTTGTTCAACTTACCAACCGAAATTCCAATAGAAAAGGAATGTTAATTTTGCAAAGAGACCAAAGAAATTTCCAAGAGACCATGAACCATAGACTCGAAAATATCTAGAAATGAGTTGCTTACATATTAACATCACTAATAAAAATGTTATCCATAATATATTAAAGCTATTTTTGCAAAACATGATAGGCCAGATATTATTCTTTCAGATGATGGTTCTCACTTCACCAATCGGTACATTCAAATATTTTTAAAGGATTGTCAAATTACTCACAAAACTAGTTCACCTAGATATCCACAGTCAAATGCATTTATTGAAAGATATGTGAACATCTACAAAAATATTGTGTTTGATCAAAAAGATAAGTAATACACCTATAAGTCATTGTATACCATCTCCTGGAGAGCTGTTATTTGGTCATAAGTTAAAAGGTTCTGTCCGTGTAAATGATTCTCATCCAAAATTTAATGTTGAAAATGTAAAACGTCTACAAAGTGAATCAGATGAAAAGTGAAACTGAACCAGCGGACTCAATGCTTGTAAATTCGCCTAGGGGGAAAAGAGTTAAATGGATGTAAGGAATAAATACATTTGGAAATGGCAGCCATCTTTTGATATTTCAAACACACTTAAACCTTGACCTAAAAAGGATATTATGTTGTAAAATAATATGCATTGTATTCCTATACAGGCAAGCTTACAAAAAATTTAAATCTGTTTAAAGTGTCATCTAAAAAGTTTTGTATGGCTTTTCATAAAAAGGGAAAAACTAAGTAGAATTAGTGTGTTTACCTGGTGCACCTCCTGCCAACCTTGCGCATCTTGAGCTCCTGTTGTAGCATGATCGTGCAGCAAAGTTTCTGTAAAAGTTGGATCTACAACTAAGGTAATGGTGTAGTAAAGGGGAGTCAGTCCTTTATTGTCTTTATAATTCGGTGAGGCTCCTAATTCTAATAGAGTTTTTAAGGCTTCTAAACTTCGATGTTCTACGGCACGGTGTAAAGCTGTCGAACCGTCTTTTTTCCTGTAGTCCAGTAAAGCACCACCGTTTACTAATGCCATAAGGACTTTAGCGGGCTTCTTAATGCCTGTTGCTATGGTCAGTGGAGTTTCTAAAAAAATAAACATATAAAGACTGCTGTATCACATTTTTCTTAATGTCTGAAAGTACAAGGTGTCTCTAAAAAGTCTAACTAATCTATTTAATAAAATATACCGGCCATAGCACTGATAAATGGTTAAAATCTATCTGTTTACCCTTACCCAAGAAAAATAATCCTAAATCTTGCGATGAATACCGGCGAATTAGCATTATGAGACACACTTTAAAAATACTACTCAAAGTTATTCAACAGTATATAAAAAATGTGAAGAATAATAATTAGACAACACAAAATTTGGATTTGGAGGTGGAATGGGAACAAGAGAGGCATCGTGCGCAATGACGGTACTATTACAAAAATGCAGGTAATGTAATAAAAACGTTATCAAAACCACAATCATATGCTATATAGATTTCCAAAAAGCGTTTGACAGAGTTCAACAATTCAACATGGTAAAACTCATGCATGCCTTGAAACACATACACCTAGATACCAAGGAATTTAATAAACAATCTATACTACAATCAAACAGCGGTCGTACCGTTGGAAGATAGTGAGAAAACCCAAGTAGATATTCAAAGAGGAGTCATACAGGGATGCGTGCTGTCCCAACAATTATTAATGTGTACCCTCAACTAATATTTCAGGAGGCACGATGGGGAATAACTGAAGGTGTCAGGATTGGAGGAAGCATCATTTATAATATAAGATTTGCACACAATACCGCAATCATGGCAGAGAATATAAACGATTTAAAAATTCTTTTAGAAATCGTTAACAAAGAAAGCAAAAAGATGGGTCTAACAATGAATATAGATAAACTCAAATACACGGTAATCTGGAAAACCCCTGTTGAAAACATACATCTGACATTGGAGGGTAAACCGTTAGAGAGGGTCGACAAGTATAAATACCTTGGAGAAATTATACACTCAAAGTTATATCAATATGAGGAGATAACGGTCAGAAGAGAAATATATCTCGAAATTATAAAATATATATAAAGTCAATGTTTACAAAATATGAAATTGAGTGTGGCTATTAGATTGAGGTTCGTCTAATGTTATGTTTGGTAGCAACGACTATATGGGGGCATTCGAAATGTGGCTATATAGGCGTATTCTGAACATTTCTTGGACTATAAAAGTCTCAAACGAAGAAGTGGTCAAACGAATTGGACATGGCAGAAAGCTTATAAACACATACTTCGAAATGATCAATATTCTCTGCTACACGTCGTCATGCAAGGAAGAGTACAGGAAAGAAAGAAGAAATCTTGGCTGAGAAATATGGTTATCAAAAATTGGACTAATCTCAATATTGAACAGATATTTTACATTGCAAAAGATAAAGAACCGTTTAGGAAGTGATGGCCAACCTTTTTTAGAAGATAATAAAAGGAAGAAGAAGTAGTGCAGTAAGTAGTAGTGAAGAGATCTGGAAGCTCAGGACACTGAGATCTGTTTGATATCTTTCATTTTTACGCTTGGTTTAGGCTTACATTATGAACTAAGTAATAGTACGTAACACGAATCAAAGACATAATGCTTCACTGTAACAAGTAAATATAAGGAAATTTATAAAACTCACCTCCTGTTTCCTGGCAGTGAAAATTAGGATCTAAACCCTTAGAGCATATTTTGGTAATTTTTTCCACTTGCCCGTTTTGAACGTAGTCTATAAAACGACGTAGATTTGCCCTTGTATGCAAGCTTTTCAGCTGCTTCTCATCGAGAGACATCATTTTGTAGACTCTTCTCTTGTATTTTAGCTAAAACATAAAATAACAAATATATCTACTTGGTAACGCAGACTGTCACACAGAAATATAAAAAAAATTGTATTTTGACTGGTAGATTAGAACCCAAAAAATGCGCGAAGAGTATAAATTACGTCAACGTAAGCTTTGTATGATCCATAGCTTAACAAATTTCTTTATTTTTTGTGGTATTTAGTTCCAAAATCTTGGACGAGTTCTTTATTCAATTAAATAACACACTAAATATAATTCACTAGAGAAAAAAATCAAAGAGTACTAATAACAGGAGACTAGAAGAACGCCAGTATAGGAAATGATATAAATAAAGAACATGCATGCATGGGAGAATACGGAGAAATGGAAAGAAATAGAAACGGAAATAGGATAATTCAATTCTGTATTGCCAATAATACGAAAATAGAAAACACCTTATGGAAAGAACAAATAAATCAAAGATATTTCTTCATAGCCGAGAAAAGAGGAGCAAGAATGCTCATAGATTACATAACATATTCACGAGATCTGTAAACGAAGATAACAGAAATAAACCTAATACGTGAAGCAGAAAACACGCAATGTAGATTAAGGCTGCTTACAAACGAACCACTTTTTGAAAGCGAAGTCAGCAACAAAAAGTCGAGCGTTTGTGGTTGTCTGTCGCTAATTGAAGTCGACATTTAACAAGAATGAAAACGCATTTTCTTTTCACACAGGCTTTTTTACGAAGGCACTACAACTTCTGTTGCCCGTGTGAAAAGGAAATGCGTTTTGCATTGTTGTTAAATGACAACTTCAAGTAGCGACTGACAACCACAAACGCTCGACTTTTTGCTGCCTACTTCAAATTCAAAAAGTGGTTCGTTTGTAAGCGGCCTAAGAAATTACTAGAAACATCAGATATCGTATTAGATAATATACACTATAAGCATTTATGAAGATAAACATAAGGAAACTCAATATAAACAGAATAAGGGACATCTACCACAATAAAAAATAGGATACTACAAAAATTCGAAAAAAAAATAAAAGGAAGGGCTCACTTGATGAAAAATAAAAAAAATGAAAGGAAGTAATATATAAATTAGCTAAAGAATCCTGTGGAATTCAGAAAATAATTAAATGGCAAAAACGAATCAGATGACGGACAGACCCAGTAATAGTGGCTATCACTGATAAAAAAGAAGCGTATAGAAGATACGTGCAAAGACGTGATTTAAGTGACAAAGTAACTATAGCAGTAAAATTAGAATTGCAAAAAGGAGTAAGATAGGCGAAATAAAAATCCTGGGAACCTTGGAAAAGTTTGGGCAAAGCTTAAATGAAGGTTATAAAAATGGCAATGGAGCCTTTTGGAATAAAATCAAAGCATTAACAAGGCAACAGAGAACATAAATAAACGGCATAAACGATTAAAATAACAAGATACTACATAAACCTTACGGGAAAATCGGGAAATGTTATTACATCTGTCAATTTAAATTAGAAGACGACACAAACACAAGACTAAACTCAAATGACATATCAAGTTCAAGAGACCAGGATATAGAGGATAGAGAAAGAAGAAGTTATCAAAGCAACAAAAAGAATTAAAAACAGAAAAGCTGGGGGAGAAGATGGAATAGAACCAAAAATGATGAAATGGATGGACGAGGAAGCCATAGACTGGTCCTGGATTATATATCAGGTTTGTTCTAACTGCGCAGTATCATGGAACGTATTATTTCGTTCCCATGGAACACATGGAACGTTAATTAGCTAGTAACGTGTTCGTTAAATGACGGTTCTTCGTCGTGTTGGAACAAACCTGTAATGAACCACTGATATATTGTTGTTGACTTTTATAACCCCATATTTATATTGTAATATTGTTGTCGTTTATAACCACAGTGATTCGGACGACATTAAATAAAAATAAAAAAACAAAACACCAAAAGATTGGAAAAATAATCTTATTTATCAGTTTGTAATAAAGGGGACAGAACAAACTGGGAGAACTATAGAGCAATGTATCTAGTACAAGCGCCATTTAAAGTATACCTATACTAAAATGACAAAGAATAAATTAAGAGCCGAAATTGAAAAAAAAAGAATGTGTGTGTACTTTGTACGCACGTAAGAAGTTATACTTCTATTATATGATTTCAACGAAATAAATATACTTTCAACATGTTATTTTGTATTTTATTTAAAGATTAAACTAATTTTTACTTACTACTTTCCAAAATTTTTTATTAAAACAATACCAAAAATAAAAAAATAGAAAACACACGGATTCGAACCGGGTACCTCTCGATCTCCGGTCACACGCTCTACCAATGAGCTATATTCCCTTTGCTTTGACAGGTTACAAGATTTCTCGTACATACTGACAAATTTAATAGACCAAGTGAAGTATACAAAAATACTTTAAATATACTTATTATTATTATAAAATATCTTATTCCCGAGGAAGACAAATCCAAAGACACAAAAATTATAATAAATATATTTACTAAAAACACTAATAATATATTCTTTTTACGCACACCTTATTTGCGCCACATAAAGATGTAGCGACTAATATCATACTGTCGGTGTGCGCATGCGCCAGGGAATGTAAAAATTCACCCTCGTGCCTAAAGAAGTATAACTTCAAAAAACAACGGTGTTCAGAAAATAGACAGAGAGAACGAGTAATAACAAATACTGAGAAACAGAATAGAAAGAAAAATGAAAGCAGGGGAGGATGGTATGGTATGGTACATCGGGACGGGGCCCACTTGTAAGCCCTTTGGTCCATTGTATCACCCCTATCTTACGGACCAGGTTCATAAGAACTTCGTCTTCGGCGTTTCTGAGGCCCAGGCTTCACCGAACTCTCATGTCTGTCAGAATCGGCAGAGGCTGCTAATCTGAGCTCCTAAGAAATACTTGAAATCTGTATTTGACGCAATAGCTAGAAAAATACTTAATAAATGTTTAAAACAACTAATACAAGTAGTAAAAACGAAAATACAAATCAGAGGCGGAAGATCAGAAGATTTTATCCTAGAAAGAGGAGTGAAACAAGGAGATAGCCTGAGCCCTCAACTATTTATAATAATCATGCATATATTAATAAAAAATACGACATCTAGAACGAGGATCCTCCAAACAACAGTTGGATACAACGACTTATCTCTATACAAATTGAAAAATTACTCTATGCAGATGATAATATAGTCTTTATAGCGGAAAATCACAACAGGATGTAAAAATTAGTAAACATATGGATAGAAGAGATAGAGAAGTTGAAGATGTTTGAACAAAAAAATGTATAGGGTACTAGATATTTTATAGTTTAGTATACAGTGCTAGTCAAAAGTCCGTACCCCCCCTTCGTATCGTTTGAACGGTTATACCTATAATGGTGAAATTTGAAGGGAGAAAATAAACGGACGTAAACTTCTTAACTAGTCATGACAGGTGACGTAATTATGACAGATGACTTTACAGCGCCACTGTGACAGATAATTTTAAAAGGGACCTTATAGCAAGTGATACCTCGTTTGAAAGGTATTGAAAATACCTATTCAGTCATACTACTTTTGTTTGAGTTTAAGCTAATTTTGATGAATAAATGAAATAAATATAAAATTGTAGTTTCGCATTTAATTAATAAAAATTCAAAATTCCGCATATGATTACTTGTCAAAAATGAACGTTGACGTTGACGTAATAGCTACTAAAGAATTGAAAAACGTCAACTTTTTGACAAAAAAACCATAGGCGGACATTTGATTTTTTATTAATTAAATGCGAAACTACAATATTATATTTATTTAATTTATTCACCAAGATCAAAATCAACTAAAACCCAAAAAAATTAGTTTGACTGAATAGGTATTTTGAATACCTTTCAAACGAGGTATCACTTGCCATAAGGTCCCATTTAAAATTATCGGTTACAGTGGCTCTGTAACGTCATCTGTCACTATTACGTGACCTGTTATGACTAGTTAAGAAGCTTACGTCCGTTTATTTCCTTTCTCCAAATTTCACTATTATAGGTATAACCGTTCAAAAGATACGAGGGGGGGGGGTACGGACTTTTGACTAGCACTGTATAAATAATTCAAAATGACTCACCTCTAGATATCCCACTGGACCATTAAATGGATAATCTCCCAGTCGTCGTTCCTCGTCAAGGAACTTCCCCGCTCTGCCGTTATCCGGAGGACAAAAAAGGCCATAATTGAAGCTTTCTTTCAGTTCCTAAAAATCAAAACACCAAATAAATCATTCAAGGTTCAAATATTTCACTTTCCTACCGAAATATATGTGTAATCTT
Source organism: Diabrotica virgifera virgifera (assembly GCF_917563875.1). Taxonomy (NCBI): domain Eukaryota; kingdom Metazoa; phylum Arthropoda; class Insecta; order Coleoptera; family Chrysomelidae; genus Diabrotica; species Diabrotica virgifera. The sequence continues at coordinate 10,227,369 of NC_065443.1, read as the reverse complement.
TGAGCAGTTCAGTATCTCGGATCAGCTCAAAAGAAAAAACGTGCATTTCGATCAAATGATTAACTATAACTAGAACGACCACGTGAGTTCATTACCGAAATATTTAGGTTATTGTTTTCGACAGGTACAATACGTGTTAATATTGATAACATTGGTTAAATAATAGGTTTTTAATTATTTCGGGATTACCAGTTGTGAATAGTTTTATTTCGAAATGTATAAGCAGATGGGAAATATTTTGTTTCACAAAATACTAATATTTTGTCAGGTTTATGTAATTATTTTTTATATAGAAGCATGCAGTTCTTTGTTGGTTGGAAAATTCATCTAGTTCGTTTGACATGTTTAACACAGTGTTTTATATAGTTGAACTCATTCATCGGTTATCAAACCTGATAGGTATACAAAAACTGTGTTTATTTTACATGATGCCAAAAATACTGTTGGGTTGATGATATCAATATTTTTGGGAGAATGGAAAACGCTGTAAGATGGTCATATGTAGCACTAAAAAATCGACTACAAAAATGGGTTTAATAATCTTCTTTTTCTTCAGGTGCCATCTCCGCTACGGAGGTTGGCAATCATCATAGCTATTTTAATTTTTGAAGCAGTAGCTCTAAATAGTTGTTTTGAGCTGCATCCAAACCATTTTCGCAGGTTCTTCAGTCGTGAAATTTGTCTTCTTCCGATGCTTCTTCTGCCATCTATCTTTCCTTGCATTATGAGTAGCAGGATGCCATACTTCTCGCCCCGTATCAGATGTCCGAGATACTGTAGTTTTCTTTCTTTAATTGTAAGTTCAACTTCCTTCTCTTTACCTATTCTTCTTAGTACTTCGTTGTTCGTATCTCTATCTACCCAGGAAACCCTCATAATTCTTCTATAGGTCCACATTTCAAAGGCGTTAAGTCGTCTCATTGTCTCTACATTTAACGTCCATGATTCCACTCCATAGTATAGTACACTGTATACGTAACATTTTGTCAGGCGTACTTTAAGAGCTAATGTTAAATTTAATAATAAAAACCAACAAAACGAAGTAAATATGCAAATAAGAGCGAAACCACAAACCTTACGGCCACTTGTTATAGAAAACGACATCATCGAAGCAAATTAACCAATTTGTATATCTAGGACCGCTTGCTGACACTGAAAATAAACAACCGCAGAGATAAACCGCAGGCAGAGATTGCACGGTCGACAGGTGCTATTTTGGGCTCAATCTCCTTCTTAAATTCGAAATTTTATCGACAAATACAAAGGAAAAACTCTACCAACAATAATGCGCCCAATCATAACATATCGTTCAAGGACATGGAGTCTACCAAATAGTAATGAAAACATGTTAGGATGTTTCGAAAGGAAAGTACTATGGATCAGTGAATGGACAACCAACCAATTATGGAGAAGACGATATAACTTTGAACATCTGAGGTGGGTAGTGCATCTGAGGTGGGTAGTGTAATAGAGCAAACTGAACCAACTAGAAAAAGGAATACATGAAAATAAGCGCGAAACCACAAATATTACGGCCACTTGTTATAGAATAGATAACGACGTCATCGAAGCAGTTAACCAATTTATATATCTGGGAGCGCTTGTTGACACTGAAAATAAACAACCGCAGAGATAAATCATAGGCAGAGATTGCACGGCCGATAGGTGCTATTTTGGACTCAATCTCCTTCTTAAATTCGAAATTTTATCGACAAATACAAAGGAAAAACTCTACCAAACAATAATATGCCCAATCATAACATATCGTTCAAGGACCTGGAGTCTACTATGTTAGGATGTTTCGAAAGGAAAGTACCATGGAGCAGTGAATGGACAACCAACCGATTATGGAGAAGACGATATAGTCGAGGAAATGAAGCTGAAAAAATGGCAAAACCTCGCAATTTTTTCGTCCAGCATCGATTTGTACAAAAATTTGGGATTAAGCTCATTATACCCTCTAGTTCATTTTCTATATTGAGCCGTTGTACGTTTTTGGTTTTTTAAGAGTGAAAACTACCCCTAATTGTAAAAAATTATAAAATAACATTTTAAACTTTAATATTGTCAAAATTTGGTTCTTATTAGTTACATAATGATTGTTTTATGCTTTAAGATATACTATCATAATATTTCAACCCTTAGAACCACCCTTGTTGGAGCTATATATAAAAAAATTACTTATCCTAAAAGAATAATTTCGGCTTGCATCGATTTCCATAAAAATTTGGGATTAGGATCATCTCACCCTCTACTTCATATTTTATATCATGCTTAAGGGCGTTGATTATTTTTAGAGGTGTAAACTACCCCTTATTGTCAAAAATTATATAAACACATTGTAAACTTTAATATGGGTAAAATTTGGTTTTGATTGGTTAAATGATGATTGCTTTATACTTGAGGATATAATATCATAATATTTCAACCCTTAAAAAACCAACCTTAATAACATTACAGTTTTTATAAGTAGATATTTTAATAGATCTATACAGAAAAAAAAGTAGAACATTTATTTACACAAAAATACGAATTGACAAATATGTAAAAATACAAATACAAATAGTTTTTTAGTCATCTTCCAGTATACGAACCGGCTCTGAGGTATTATACATACATTGAAAATTATCCATAAGCGGACTCTCCGAATTTTTCGAAAAAAAATTCGTATTATAAACATAGCTCCTTCACTTTTGGCGATAAAAAGTTTTTTCAAAAATAACTTTGTAGGATTTTTGAAGAGTTATAAGACTGTGTAAACTAAATTGCGTAAGATCCCTTAGTTTTTAATTAGGGTGGGTTTAAAGGGCTCGAATAAGGGGGTGTTTGCTCGTAAATAGACGTTTTAAACAGCTTTATCTCGCTAACTGTTCACTGTAATGAAAATCTATGTATAAGGAAATTTTAGTTATTAAAAAGGTACAATTTAGTAATCCATAATTTTTTCGTATCTCCAGTATTTTTCGAGATATTTTGAAGTAAAAGGTGAAAAATGGGAAATTCCAAAAAATTAATTTTTCTTTAAACTCCAATTTTTCTAAAATTAGGCCATTGAAATCGGTCAAACTTCTTGGGTGTATTGACAATACAAATATAAAAGGAATTACAGAAAGGTGAAGACCAATTTTTAATTAGGAGGATAGTTAGGGGGTTGTTTTCACTGATTTTTTCATAGAGAAAAGCAGGTACCAACATTTTTTTGATCATAAGTCGCTTAATTTTCAGACAAGAAACTTTTTGTTATTATGTTTTGAAAGGCCTAACTATATACTTCAAAAAGGATTATTTAAGTTTTTCTCGAAAAATGCAAAGTTTTTCCGTTATTTTACTTTGAATATTTCAAATTATGCATTTGACGAAAAAAGCTAGCATTTAACATGCCATATCTCGGTTTATATTGGTCTTAAAGATAATACAGAAAAAGAATTTGGTTTGTATTACTAAAAGATACAATTTTGATACCTACAGTCTTTTTGATTAAATGCATATTTTTCGAGGTATTCTCAAAAAACCCTCTAGAAAAGTCGATTTTTTTCATCGAAAAACTGTTACTTTCAACCGCGAATAACTCGAAAAATATTAGTTTTACGAAGAAAATGTAAAGAACATTTTTTCTTAGAATTACTTTTGACATCGATTTAAATGGTTAAAATTTAATAAAAAATTTCCGCTCCCGAGATGGGGTGGCAACAACCCCCAAGGTTTTAGCGTACAGCGGCATGATATAGAAAATGATCCTTGGACTATTCCCTACCTTCTGTGCAAATTTCAAGTAAATCCATGCTGGACGAAAAAATTGCGAGCCAAAATGCTTCATTTCCTCGACTAATATAAGTTTGAACATCTGAGGTGGGTAGTGCATATAATAGAGCAAATAACCAACTAGAAAAAGGCTCCTTGATAGACTCATTGGTCAGAAAAGAAGAGGAAGGCCCCGAACAAGATTAGGGACGACTTCTTGAGGAGGTTGAGAGCTGAACACGGGTGTAAAGCCAGAATTATGATGAAGTTTTAGATGAGGTTCTTTAAATAATTATACATATATTTATAGTGTTATATAGATATACTCCTTTTTCCTTGAGGTAGCAAAACAGCTTACATATACCTGGGTGTAGAGATAACTAAGGACGGCAGCGAAGAGGAGGAAATACGGAAACGGTTAATGCTGCCTAACTAAGCATACTTCTCCAGTGTGTCACAGGAAGGCTTTCTGTAGCAGGTATTTGGATCCAAAAACATCCATAGGGAAGTAAAGATAAAAGTATCTATATAAAACTATTATGCGACCAATGACAACATATTTTATGGTAATAAAAACATGGATCATGACAGAAAAGACAATAAACCTTATCAATACTTTTGAAAGAAAGATAGTGTACTGAAAAGCATATTGGGACCCATCTGCGATAATTGATACACACTAGTGTATCAATATTACAAAGAACCTTCTTTAGAAAACTATGCAAAAATACAAAAATTGCGCTGGGCAAGACACCTTAAAAGAATTTATAATGACATAACACCTAGTAGAACGCTTAGTGGTACTATGGTGGGACTTCGGCCAGTAGGAAGACCAAGAATGGTAGAGATAGATGAAGGGAGAACCGATACTTGAGAGATATTGTGGGTGGATAACCAAGGGAGAGCAAGGGATAGAGATACTTGGTGGTGTATGTTGGGGGAAGGAGGCTATAGCACAAGAAGGGAGAGAGAGGAGATCCTCCTTTTTCATATTATTTTTTATAAATTCTGATTCTGATACTAAACTGTAACAAGAAGGTATAAAGACTGTCGTAATCCTTTGCCAAAAGACTGTGTCCTTATGCATAAATACAGTGTAGTGAGAATTTTTTGCCAATATTGATGTTATTGTCCTCAAATAATTTTGCTAACTTCGCTAATGGTTGTGGGAGTTGACGGAGGGGTGAACTAAGTAGGTCTTCAATCATGTAAGACGTCACTGCCTTTCTTAAGTTAAGTTAAAGGAGGAGGACACCTCTTGGTAAATTTAGTTCGGAAAAAAATAAGCCTCGAAAACAGGATGATTCATTGAAGCTGAAATTGGCGAGAAAACGGTTCATGTATAAAAACTAAAAGAGAACCTTGAGGATCTAGGTGGCCTAGAATATAAGAGCCCTAAATTAGGAATTGATAAAATAATTTAGGAACAAATGCAGAATAAACAATTATAGTGAATGGATGTAACGACAAAAAAGAGACTGAAAGAGCCGTGCCCGTTAACTAACAGAAAATAGAGTAGTAATAAATAAAAATAGGAAAAGAAGAAATAATGTTTCAGTAGTATTAGCGATATCATATGTAGCACCAATCTATTCAAATATGAAATTCATACTTGTATAAATATCTTTCATGCTTTTTCGCCTAAAGCCTAAAAAGTTTTTGTTTCGCCAAGTAATGAAAAATCTAAAATTTAATTAACATTTTCCAACCCACCTTTATAAACCAATAAGGACTAATTTGTGCATCAGTTTTCTCGATAAAGTAGGTACCTACCCTCTCGATAAAGTTTCCTCTGTCCGTTGGGAGTTTAGTTAAAGACCTTTCAAAAACCGAGTTTCTCAAAAGTTTACGTGAACCGTATGAAATAATGCCCTGCTTTATCAAGTCTCAATACTGTTAAAAACAGTTTGGACATTCTGATAAAAGTATATTCCTAAAAATTTATTAGATGTACGGGATTTTCCTAAAGAAAAGTAAGATATACTAAGACCGGTTGTACGTAATACATGAGGCTGAAACGTGGAGCTTATCTCAAAATGATGAAAGACTTCTTTGGTATTTTTGAGTCTCCTAAAATTAGTTTACGAACAAAAATGACAATCTACAAGTAGGTTGTAGAACCAAACTTGACATATGGATCTGAATGTTGGCAAATGATGGTAAAAGGGAAGAAAAAACAAAATGTGGTAGAAATGGACTATCTCAGAAGAGCGTAATGGATATTCAGACTTAATCACATCCCAAATGAAGAAATCTTCTTCTTCACGTGCCTTCTCCGCGACGAAGGTTGGCAATCATCATGGCTATTCTAATCTTAGATGCTGCTGCTCTGAATAGTTCGGTTGATGTGCATCCGTACCATTCCCTCATGTTATGCAACCATGAGATTCTTCTCCTTCCTACATTTCTCTTTCCCTGGATTTTCCCCTGTATAATCAATTGAAGTATGTTGTATCTCTCATTACGCATAACATGCCCCAGGTACTGCAGCTTTCGTGTCTTGATGGTTTCCAATATTCCCAGTCTTTTGTTGACTCTTCTCATGACTTCGTTGTTTGTTATATGCTCGGTCGATGATATCTTCAGGATTCTTCTATACACCCACAGTTCAAATGCTTCCAACTTTTTGTTAGTCGACGCGTTAAGTGTCCATGCTTCTATCCCGTAAAGCAGGGTCGAGAAAATATAACACCTTGCCAACCTAACTCTCAAGTCTAATTTCAGTTCTCTTGCACAAAGTACCTTTCTCATTTTATTGAAGTTTGTTCTTGCTTTCTCTATTCGAACTTTGATTTCTTTGGAGTAATCGTTTGTGTGATTAATTATTGTACCAAGATAGTTGTAGTTTTTAACTTGTTTTACAGTTTTACCTTTAATTGTCAGGCCTTCATCATTATTTCGGGTTTTTGATATCCTCATAAATTTAGTTTTCTTGATGTTTATTGATAATCCATATTCTTCTCCATACTCAACTATCTTGTTCATTAGCTTTTGGAGGTCTTTAAGGTTATCTGCTATTATGATAGTATCGTTCGCATATCTAATGTTGTTAATTGGCGTTCCATTTACCTTTATTCCTGCTGTTTCTCACTCAAGAGCTCTTTTCATAATTTCTTCAGAGTATGCATTGAATAGTAGTGGTGACAATACACACCCCTGTCGCACTCCTCTTTTAATTTCGAACTCTTCTGATGTGTGTTCATGAATGAACAAATTTATGGGATTTTTGTTTTTGTTTACCTTTGCTGCATCCTCTTCAACTTCAACAGAAACATCATGATAATTAATACTGAGTTGTTAGTACCTTGTATCCGAATGTAAGTACGACACGTTATGATTGCATGATTATATATAGCATACTTCTGCACATGTTTGTTCGCTTGGGGGAAGTTTTACAAGCCCCCCCCCCCCATGATTGCATGCATGTACATTGGTATGCTATTTCGCTACTTTTATGTATGTTATTCAAAATTGGCTTGATCTTATGGATCTTTAGCATCTTTTACAACCAGACAATGTCCTAACTCTGGTTTTTGTTTGTAGCATTTTGTAACTTGTTACCTTTGACCTGAAGATGGTCTACAAATTTTAAAGAGCGAAACCGGTCGTCGGAAGTTATAATAAAGATTGAGAGTAAGTCTGACTTTTACTTCATTTAAAATGAACTCTCACATGCAACCCATTCAATACCTTAAACTATGTTTCATGAAATAGAAGAAAGAGAGGAAGACCAGTATTAGAATAAATAGAAGGAATCAGAGGAATAATGACAGATAGAGCCATAAATGAGGAGAAATAGACATCCGAATAAGGAGGAGATCGAAATGCATCATGTGATAGAGACTGTAGAATGTAGAACCCCCGTAGATTCTTCATCTATAATCTATAATGCCTTATTCAAAAACTACGTATACTGTTTCACTATGTAGCGAAACAACGAAGTATTAAAAAGCCCAAAACCTAGGAATTTTGTGCAGTAAGATAAATCGTCATGCAACTTTTTGCATTCGATTGGAGAGAGTGTCAGGCAACTTTGTGAACTAAATTGATCTCCGGCAAAAAAATTTGTGCATAAAAAAATGCATTTCCAAAGTGCATCTCGAAGAGATGAAAAATGAAAAATTTAGAACTAAGGAAATATTTACGGAAATGAGTTCAGTTTTTATACTTGGGGGTTTTGCAGGTCACTGAACACGAATTTTATGACGGCGATAGTCTTCGAGGTACCTGGTGCCCAGGGTGGAACTCGTCGCCTGGGACGATCGAATAAATCGCGGGACAATCGAATCATTCACAAAATGAAGATTGGAAAGAAAAACTGAAATATACGTGTCCAATATTTTTCAAAAATCTATCGAATGACACTAAACACGACCCTCCCACTCCACCCCCTGGAGGTAGGCTGGGGGTAACTTTAAAATC